>NC_053494.1:221149353-221357931 GCF_905171775.1 Rana temporaria | reverse complement strand
ACACCCGATGCAAAGGGGCACTTTTATGGGGACACCCGATGTAAAGGGGCACTTTTATGGGGACACCCGATGTAAAGGGGCACTTTTATGGGGACACCCGATGCAAAGGGGCACTTTTATGGGGACACCCGATGTAAAGGGGCACTTTTATGGGGACACCCGATGTAAAGGGGCACTTTTATGGGGACACCCGATGTAAAGGGGCACTTTTGTGGGGACACCCGATGTAAAGGGGCACTTTTATGGGGACACCCGATGTAAAGGGGCACTTTTATGGGGACACCCGATGCAAAGGGGCACTTTTATGGGGACACCCGATGCAAAGGGGCACTTTTATGGGGACACCCGATGTAAAGGGGCACTTTTATGGGGACACCCGATGTAAAGGGGCACTTTTATGGGGACACCCGATGTAAAGGAGCACTTTTATGGGGACACCCGATGTAAAGGGGGCACTTTTATGGGGACACCCGATGTAAAGGGGAACTTTTATGGGGACACCCGATGCAAAGGGGCACTTTTATGGGGACACCCGATGCAAAGGGGCACTTTTATGGGGACACCCGATGTAAAGGGGGCACTTTTATGGGGACACCCGATGTAAAGGGGGCACTTTTATGGGGACACCCGATGCAAAGGGGCACTTTTATGGGGACACCCGATGTAAAGGGGCACTTTTATGGGGACACCTGATGTAAAGGGGCACTTTTATGGGGACACCTGATGTAAAGGGGCACTTTTATGGGGACACCTGATGTAAAGGGGGCACTTTTATGGGGACACCCGATGTAAAGGGGGCATTTTTATGGGGACACCCGATGTAAAGGGGGCACTTTTATGGGGACACCCGATGTAAAGGGGCACTTTTATGGGGACACTCGATGTAAAGGGGCACTTTTATGGGGACACCCAATGTAAAGGAGCACTTTTATGGGGACACCTGATGTAAAGGGGCACTTTTATGGGGACACCCGATGCAAAGGGGCACTTTTATGGGGACACTCGATGTAAAGGGGCACTTTTATGGGGACACCCAATGTAAAGGAGCACTTTTATGGGGACACCTGATGTTAAGGGGCACTTTTATGGGGACACCCGATGCAAAGGGGCACTTTTATGGGGACACCTGATGTAAAGGGGCACTTTTATGGGGACACCCGATGTAAAGGGGCACTTTTATGGGGACACCCGATGTAAAGGGGCACTTTTATGGGGACATCCGATGCAAAGGGGCACTTTTATGGGGACACCCGATGCAAGGGGGCACTTTTATGGGGACACCCGATGTAAAGGGGTACTTTTATGGGGACACCCGATGTAAAGGGGCACTTTTATGGGGACATCCGATGCAAAGGGGCACTTTTATGGGGACACCCGATGCAAGGGGGCACTTTTATGGGGGCACACGATGTAAAGGGGCACTTTTATGGGGACACCCAATGCAAAGGGGCACTTTTATGGGGACACCCGATGCAAAGGGGCACTTTTATGGGGACACCCGATGTAAAGGGGGCACTTTTATGGGGACACCCGATGTAAAGGGGCACTTTTATGGGGACACCCGATGTAAAGGGGCACTTTTATGGGGACACCCGATGTAAAGGGGCACTTTTATGGGGACACCCGATGCAAGGGGGCACTTTTATGGGGGCACACGATGTAAAGGGGCACTTTTATGGGGACACCCAATGCAAAGGGGCACTTTTATGGGGACACCCGATGAAAAGGGGCACTTTTATGGGGACACCCGATGTAAAGGGGGCACTTTTATGGGGACACCCGATGTAAAGGGGCACTTTTATGGGGACACCCGATGTAAAGGGGCACTTTTATGGGGACACCCGATGCAAAGGGGCACTTTTATGGGGACACCCGATGTAAAGAGGCACTTTTATGGGGACACCCGATGTAAAGGGGCACTTTTATGGGGACACCCGATGTAAAGGGGCACTTTTATGGGGACACCGATGTAAAGGGGCACTTTTATGGGGACACCCGATGCAAAGGGGCACTTTTATGGGGACACCCGATGCAAAGGGGCACTTTTATGGGGACACCCGATGCAAAGGGGCACTTTTATGGGGACACCCGATGCAAGGGGCACTTTTATGGGGACACCCGATGTAAAGGGGGCACTTTTGTGGGGACACCCGATGTAAAGGGGCACTTTTATTGGGACACCCGATGCAAAGGGGAACTTTTATGGGGACACCCGATGCAAAGGGGCACTTTTATGGGGACACCCGATGCAAAGGGGCACTTTTATGGGGACACCCGATGCAAAGGGGCACTTTTATGGAGACACCCGATGCAAAGGGGCACTTTTATGGGGACACCCGATGTAAAGGGGCACTTTTATGGGGACACCCGATGTAAAGGGGCACTTTCATGGGGACACCCGATGTAAAGGGGCACTTTTATGGGGACACCCGATGTAAAGGGGCACTTTTATGGGGACACCCGATGTAAAGGGGCACTTTTATGGGGACACCCGATGTAAAGGGGCACTTTTATGGGGACACCTGATGTAAAGGGGCACTTTTATGGGGACACCCGATGTAAAGGGGCACTTTTATGGGGACACCCGATGTAAAGGGGGCACTTTTATGGGGACACCCGATGTAAAGGGGGCACTTTTATGGGGACACCCGATGCAAAGGGGCACTTTTATGGGGACACCCGATGTAAAGGGGCACTTTTATGGGGACACCTGATGTAAAGGGGCACTTTTATGGGGACACCCGATGTAAAGGGGGCACTTTTATGGGGACACCCGATGTAAAGGGGCACTTTTATGGGGACACCCGATGTAAAGGGGGCACTTTTATGGGGACACCCGATGCAAAGGGGCACTTTTATGGGGACACCTGATGTAAAGGGGCACTTTTATGGGGACACCTGATGTAAAGGGGCACTTTTATGGGGACACCCGATGTAAAGGGGGCACTTTTATGGGGACACCCGATGTAAAGGGGGCACTTTTATGGGGACACCCGATGTAAAGGGGGCACTTTTATGGGGACACCCGATGCAAAGGGGCACTTTTATGGGGACACCTGATGTAAAGGGGCACTTTTATGGGGACACCCGATGTAAAGGGGCACTTTTATGGGGACACCCGATGTAAAGGGGCACTTTTATGGGGGCACACGATGTAAAGGGGGCACTTTTATGGGGACACTCGATGTAAAGGGGGCACTTTTATGGGGACACCCGATGTAAAGGGGGCACTTTTATGGGGACACCCGATGTAAAGGGCACTTTTATGGGGACACCCGATGTAAAGGGGCACTTTTATGGGGACACCCGATGTAAAGGGGCACTTTTATGGGGACACCCGATGCAAAGGGGCACTTTTATGGGGACACCCGATGCAAAGGGGCACTTTTATGGGGACACCCGATGCAAAGGGGCACTTTTATGGGGACACTCGATGCAAAGGGGCACTTTTATGGGGACACTCGATGTAAAGGGGCACTTTTATGGGGACACCCAATGTAAAGGGGCACTTTTATGGGGACACCCGATGCAAAGGGGCACTTTTATGGGGACACCTCATGTAAAGGGGCACTTTTATGGGGACACCCGATGCAAAGGGGCACTTTTATGGGGACACCCGATGTAAAGGAGCACTTTTATGGGGACACCCGATGTAAAGGGGGCACTTTTATGGGGACACCCGATGCAAAGGGGCACTTTTATGGGGACACCTGATGTAAAGGGGCACTTTTATGGGGACACCTGATGTAAAGGGGCACTTTTATGGGGACACCCGATGCAAAGGGGCACTTTTATGGGGACACCTGATGTAAAGGGGAACTTTTATGGGGACACCTGATGTAAAGGGGCACTTTTATGGGGACACCCGATGCAAAGGGGCACTTTTATGGGGACACCCGATGCAAAGGGGCACTTTTATGGGGACACCTGATGTAAGGGGGCACTTTTATGGGGACACCCGATGTAAAGGGGGCACTTTTATGGGGACACCCGATGTAAAGGAGCACTTTTATGGGGAAACCCGATGTAAAGGGGGCACTTTTATGGGGACACCCGATGCAAAGGGGCACTTTTATGGGGACACCTGATGTAAAGGGGCACTTTTATGGGGACACCTGATGTAAAGGGGCACTTTTATGGGGACACCCGATGCAAAGGGGCACTTTTATGGGGACACCCGATGAAAAGGAGCACTTTTATGGGGACACCCGATGTAAAGGAGCACTTTTATAGGGACACCCGATGTAAAGGGGGCACTTTTATGGGGACACCCGATGTAAAGGGGAACTTTTATGGGGACACCCGATGCAAAGGGGCACTTTTATGGGGACACCCGATGCAAAGGGGCACTTTTATGGGGACACCCGATGCAAAGGGGCACTTTTATGGGGACATCCGATGCAAAGGGGCACTTTTATGGAGACACCCGATGCAAAGGGGCACTTTTATGGGGACACCCGATGTAAAGGGGGCACTTTTATGGGGACACCCGATGTAAAGGGGGCACTTTTATGGGGACACCCGATGCAAAGGGGCACTTTTATGGGGACACCCGATGTAAAGGGGCACTTTTATGGGGACACCTGATGTAAAGGGGCACTTTTATGGGGACACCTGATGTAAAGGGGCACTTTTATGGGGACACCTGATGTAAAGGGGGCACTTTTATGGGGACACCCGATGTAAAGGGGGCATTTTTATGGGGACACCCGATGTAAAGGGGGCACTTTTATGGAGACACCCGATGCAAAGGGGCACTTTTATGGAGACACCTGATGTAAAGGGGGCACTTTTATGGGGACACCTGATGTAAAGGGGCACTTTTATGGGGACACCCGATGCAAAGAGGCACTTTTATGGGGACACCCGATGCAAAGGGGCACTTTTATGGGGACACCCGATGTAAAGGGGGCACTTTTATGGGGACACCCGATGTAAAGGGGCACTTTTATGGGGACACCCGATGTAAAGGGGCACTTTTATGGGGACACCCGATGTAAAGGGGCACTTTTATGGGGACACCCGATGCAAAGGGGCACTTTTATGGGGACACCAGATGTACGGGGGAACTTTTATGGGGACACCCGATGTAAAGGGGGCACTTTTATGGGGACACTCGATGCAAAGGGGCACTTTTATGGGGACACCCGATGTAAAGGGGGCACTTTTATGGGGACACCCGATGCAAAGGGGCACTTTTATGGGGACACTCGATGCAAAGGGGCACTTTTATGGGGACACTAGATGTACGGGGGAACTTTTATGGGGACACCCGATGCAAAGGGGCACTTTTATGGGGACACCTGATGTAAAGGGGAACTTTTATGGGGACACCTGATGTAAAGGGGGCACTTTTATGGGGACACCTGATGTAAAGGGGGACTTTTATGGGGACACCCGATGCAAAGGGGCACTTTTATGGGGACACCCGATGTAGAGGGGGCACTTTTATGGGGACACTTTATGTAAAGGGGCACATTTATGGGGACACCCGATGTAAAGGGGCACTTTTTTTTGTGGACACCCGATGTAAAGGGGTACTTTTATGGGGACACCCAATGTAAAGGGGCACTTTTATGGGGACACCCAATGTAAAGGGGGCACTTTTATGGGGACACCCGATGCAAAGGGGCACTTTTATGGGGACACTCGATGTAAAGGGGCACTTTTATGGGGACACCCAATGTAAAGGAGCACTTTTATGGGGACACCTGATGTAAAGGGGCACTTTTATGGGGACACCCGATGCAAAGGGGCACTTTTATGGGGACACCTGATGTAAAGGGGCACTTTTATGGGGACACCCGATGGAAAGGGGCACTTTTATGGGGACACCCGATGTAAAGGGGCACTTTTATGGGGACATCCGATGCAAAGGGGCACTTTTATGGGGACACCCTATGCAAGGGGGCACTTTTATGGGGACACCCGATGTAAAGGGGCACTTTTATGGGGACATCCGATGCAAAGGGGCACTTTTATGGGGACACCCGATGCAAGGGGGCACTTTTATGGGGGCACACGATGTAAAGGGGCACTTTTATGGGGACACCCAATGCAAAGGGGCACTTTTATGGGGACACCCGATGCAAAGGGGCACTTTTATGGGGACACCCGATGTAAAGGGGGCACTTTTATGGGGACACCCGATGTAAAGGGGCACTTTTATGGGGACACCCGATGTAAAGGGGCACTTTTATGGGGACACCCGATGCAAAGGGGCACTTTTATGGGGACACCCGATGTAAAGAGGCACTTTTATGGGGACACCCGATGTAAAGGGGCACTTTTATGGGGACACCCGATGTAAAGGGGCACTTTTATGGGGACACCGATGTAAAGGGGCACTTTTATGGGGACACCCGATGTAAAGGGGCACTTTTATGGGGACACCCGATGCAAAGGGGCACTTTTATGGGGACACCCGATGCAAAGGGGCACTTTTATGGGGACACCCGATGCAAGGGGGCACTTTTATGGGGACACCCGATGTAAAGGGGGCACTTTTGTGGGGACACCCGATGTAAAGGGGCACTTTTATGGGGACACCCGATGCAAAGGGGCACTTTTATGGGGACACCCGATGCAAAGGGGCACTTTTATGGGGACACCCGATGCAAAGGGGCACTTTTATGGGGACACCCGATGCAAAGGGGCACTTTTATGGAGACACCCGATGCAAAGGGGCACTTTTATGGGGACACCCGATGCAAAGGGGCACTTTTATGGGGACACCCGATGTAAAGGGGGCACTTTTATGGGGACACCCGATGTAAAGGGGGCACTTTTATGGGGACACCCGATGCAAAGGGGCACTTTTATGGGGACACCCGATGTAAAGGGGCACTTTTATGGGGACACCCGATGTAAAGGGGCACTTTTATGGGGACACCTGATGTAAAGGGGCACTTTTATGGGGACACCTGATGTAAAGGGGGCACTTTTATGGGGACACCCGATGTAAAGGGGGCATTTTTATGGGGACACCCGATGTAAAGGGGGCACTTTTATGGGGACACCCGATGTAAAGGGGGCACTTTTATGGGGACACCCGATGTAAAGGGGCACTTTTATGGAGACACCTGATGTAAAGGGGGCACTTTTATGGGGACACCCGATGTAAAGGGGCACTTTTGTGGGGACACCTGATGTAAAGGGGCACTTTTATGGGGACACCCGATGTAAAGGGGGCACTTTTATGGGGACACCCGATGTAAAGGGGCACTTTTATGGGGACACCCGATGTAAAGGGGCACTTTTATGGGGACACCCGATGTAAAGGGGCACTTTTATGGGGACACCCGATGCAAAGGGGCACTTTTATGGGGACACCAGATGTACGGGGGAACTTTTATGGGGACACCCGATGTAAAGGGGCACTTTTATGGGGACACCCGATGCAAAGGGGCACTTTTATGGGGACACTCGATGCAAAGGGGCACTTTTATGGGGACACCAGATGTACGGGGGAACTTTTATGGGGACACCCGATGCAAAGGGGCACTTTTATGGGGACACCTGATGTAAAGGGGAACTTTTATGGGGACACCTGATGTAAAGGGGGCACTTTTATGGGGACACCTGATGTAAAGGGGGACTTTTATGGGGACACCCGATGCAAAGGGGCACTTTTATGGGGACACCCGATGTAGAGGGGGCACTTTTATGGGGACACTTTATGTAAAGGGGCACATTTATGGGGACACCCGATGTAAAGGGGCACTTTTTTTTGTGGACACCCGATGTAAAGGGGCACTTTTATGGGGACACCCGATGTAAAGGGGGCACTTTTATGGGGACACCCAATGTAAAGGGGCACTTTTATGGGGACACCCAATGTAAAGGGGGCACTTTTATGGGGACACCCGATGCAAAGGGGCACTTTTATGGGGACACTCGATGTAAAGGGGCACTTTTATGGGGACACCCAATGTAAAGGGGCACTTTTATGGGGACATCCGATGCAAGGGGCACTTTTATGGGGACACCCGATGCAAGGGGGCACTTTTATGGGGACACCCGATGTAAAGGGGCACTTTTATGGGGACATCCGATGCAAAGGGGCACTTTTATGGGGACACCCGATGCAAGGGGGCACTTTTATGGGGGCACACGATGTAAAGGGGCACTTTTATGGGGACACCTGATGTAAAGGGGCACTTTTATGGGGACACCCGATGCAAAGGGGCACTTTTATGGGGACACCTGATGTAAAGGGGCACTTTTATGGGAACACCCGATGTAAAGGGGCACTTTTATGGGGACATCCGATGCAAAGGGGCACTTTTATGGGGACATCCGATGCAAAGGGGCACTTTTATGGGGACACCCGATGCAAGGGGGCACTTTTATGGGGGCACACGATGTAAAGGGGCACTTTTATGGGGACACCCGATGTAAAGGGGCACTTTTATGGGGACATCCGATGCAAAGGGGCACTTTTATGGGGACACCCGATGCAAGGGGGCACTTTTATGGGGACACCCGATGTAAAGGGGCACTTTTATGGGGACATCCGATGCAAAGGGGCACTTTTATGGGGACACCCGATGTAAAGGGGCACTTTTATGGGGACACCCAATGCAAAGGGGCACTTTTATGGGGACACCCGATGCAAAGGGGCACTTTTATGGGGACACCCGATGTAAAGGGGGCACTTTTATGGGGACACCCGATGTAAAGGGGCACTTTTATGGGGACACCCGATGTAAAGGGGCACTTTTATGGGGACACCCGATGTAAAGAGGCACTTTTATGGGGACACCCGATGTAAAGGGGCACTTTTATGGGGACACCCGATGTAAAGGGGCACTTTTATGGGGACACCGATGTAAAGGGGCACTTTTATGGGGACACCCGATGTAAAGGGGCACTTTTATGGGGACACCCGATGCAAAGGGGCACTTTTATGGGGACACCCGATGCAAAGGGGCACTTTTATGGGGACACCCGATGCAAGGGGGCACTTTTATGGGGACACCCGATGTAAAGGGGGCACTTTTGTGGGGACACCCGATGTAAAGGGGCACTTTTATGGGGACACCGATGTAAAGGGGCACTTTTATGGGGACACCCGATGCAAAGGGGCACTTTTATGGGGACACCCGATGCAAAGGGGCACTTTTATGGGGACACCCGATGCAAAGGGGCACTTTTATGGAGACACCCGATGCAAAGGGGCACTTTTATGGGGACACCCGATGTAAAGGGGCACTTTTATGGGGACACCCGATGTAAAGGGGCACTTTTATGGGGACACCCGATGTAAAGGGGCACTTTTATGGGGACACCCGATGTAAAGGGGCACTTTTATGGGGACACCCGATGTAAAGGGGCACTTTTATGGGGACACCCGATGTAAAGGGGCACTTTTATGGGGACACCTGATGTAAAGGGGCACTTTTATGGGGACACCCGATGTAAAGGGGCACTTTTATGGGGACACCCGATGTAAAGGGGGCACTTTTATGGGGACACCCGATGTAAAGGGGGCACTTTTATGGGGACACCCGATGCAAAGGGGCACTTTTATGGGGACACCTGATGTAAAGGGGCACTTTTATGGGGACACCTGATGTAAAGGGGCACTTTTATGGGGACACCCGATGTAAAGGGGGCACTTTTATGGGGACACCCGATGTAAAGGGGGCACTTTTATGGGGACACCCGATGTAAAGGGGGCACTTTTATGGGGACACCCGATGCAAAGGGGCACTTTTATGGGGACACCTGATGTAAAGGGGCACTTTTATGGGGACACCTGATGTAAAGGGGCACTTTTATGGGGACACCCGATGTAAAGGGGGCACTTTTATGGGGACACCCGATGTAAAGGGGGCACTTTTATGGGGACACCCGATGTAAAGGGGGCACTTTTATGGGGACACCCGATGTAAAGGGCACTTTTATGTGGACACCCGATGTAAAGGGGCACTTTTATGGGGACACCCGATGTAAAGGGGCACTTTTATGGGGACACCCGATGCAAAGGGGCACTTTTATGGGGACACCCGATGCAAAGGGGCACTTTTATGGGGACACCCGATGCAAAGGGGCACTTTTATGGGGACACTCGATGCAAAGGGGCACTTTTATGGGGACACTCGATGTAAAGGGGCACTTTTATGGGGACACTCGATGTAAAGGGGCACTTTTATGGGGACACCCGATGTAAAGGGGCACTTTTATGGGGACACCCGATGCAAAGGGGCACTTTTATGGGGACACCTCATGTAAAGGGGCACTTTTATGGGGACACCCGATGCAAAGGGGCACTTTTATGGGGACACCCGATGTAAAGGAGCACTTTTATGGGGACACCCGATGTAAAGGGGGCACTTTTATGGGGACACCCGATGCAAAGGGGCACTTTTATGGGGACACCTGATGTAAAGGGGCACTTTTATGGGGACACCTGATGTAAAGGGGCACTTTTATGGGGACACCCGATGCAAAGGGGCACTTTTATGGGGACACCTGATGTAAAGGGGAACTTTTATGGGGACACCTGATGTAAAGGGGCACTTTTATGGGGACACCCGATGCAAAGGGGCACTTTTATGGGGACACCCGATGCAAAGGGGCACTTTTATGGGGACACCTGATGTAAGGGGGCACTTTTATGGGGACACCCGATGTAAAGGGGCACTTTTATGGGGACATCCGATGCAAAGGGGCACTTTTATGGGGACACCTGATGTAAAGGGGGATTTTTATGGGGACACCCGATGCAAAGGGGCACTTTTATGGGGACACCTGATGTAAAGGGGGACTTTTATGGGGACACCCGATGTAGAGGGGGCACTTTTATGGGGACACTTTATGTAAAGGGGCACTTTTATGGGGACACCCGATGTAAAGGGGCACTTTTTTTTGGGGACACCCGATGTAAAGGGGTACTTTTATGGGGACACCCAATGTAAAGGGGCACTTTTATGGGGACACCCAATGTAAAGGGGGCACTTTTATGGGGACACCCGATGCAAAGGGGCACTTTTATGGGGACACTCGATGTAAAGGGGTACTTTTATGGGGACACCCAATGTAAAGAGGGCACTTTTATGGGGACACCCGATGCAAAGGGGCACATTTATGGGGACACCCGATGCAAAGGGGCACATTTATGGGGACACCCGATGTAAAGGGGACGCTGATGGGGGATAAAGACAGTGTTGGGAATATATGATGTAAAGGGGTACCTGTGTCTCCTTTCTGGCCATCCTGTCCTCTGGCTCCGGGGGATCCGGGGAGACCTGTGTTGTTGGAGTGAAGCAGGTAAAGGTCACCCCACATCATTCATTGGGGGGAATCACTAAAACGGGAGAGCGCAAAATCTGCGGCAGCTCTGCATGGGAGCCCCTTCACCTTCCCAGGACCCCTTCCCAACCCCTTCCCTTCCCAGAACCCCTTCCCCTTCCCAACTCCTTCCCAGAACCCCTTCCCAACTCCTTCCCAGGACCCCTTCCCAACTCCTTCCCCTTCCCCTTCCCAGAACCCCTTCCCCTTCCCAGAACCCCTTCCATGAACCCCTTCCCCTTCCCAACTCCTTCCCAGAACCCCTTCCCCTTCCCAACTCCTTCCCAGAACCCCTTCCCAGAACTCCTTACCTGTATGCCCATCACTGCCTCTGTCTCCTTTGCTTCCATTCTGTCCTTGAGGGCCCTGGGGACCGGGGATTCCAGGGGCCCCCATCCTTCCTGTAATACATGGAGGATGATAACATTGTTGCAGTATAGCAATAAAAATGTGTTTCTGCCTCACAGGGGCTTTGTTCTCCTCTCCGCACCTTTCCTTCACATTCAGTGGGGGGATTCGTTGTGTTCAGTCCTCTCCTGTCCATATCTCTCTCTATATACAACGCAGGTCCCAGCTAAGAATTCCCGGGTCTGTACACCCGCTGTGCCCATTATGAGGGGTTCCCACCATCCCTGTGCTGAGTTCCCGGGTCTGTACACCCGCTGTGCCCCATTATGAGGGGTTCCCACCATCCCTGTGCTGAGTTCTCGGGTCTGTACACCTGCTGTGCCCATTATGAGGGGTTCCCACCATCCCTGTGCCGAGTTCCCGGGTCTGTACACGCGCTGTGCCCATTATGAGGGGTTCCCACCATCCCTGTGCCGAGTTCCCGGGTCTGTACACCCGCTGTGCCCATTATGAGGGGTTCCCACCATCGCTGTGCTGAGTTCCCGGGTCTGTACACCCGCTGTGCCCCATTATGAGGGGTTCCCACCATCCCTGTGCTGAGTTCCCG
The DNA here is from genome assembly GCF_905171775.1 of Rana temporaria. Lineage (NCBI taxonomy): Eukaryota > Metazoa > Chordata > Amphibia > Anura > Ranidae > Rana > Rana temporaria. The sequence continues at coordinate 221,345,681 of NC_053494.1, read as the reverse complement.
GGTCTGTACCCCCGCTGTGCCCATTATGAGGGGTTCCCACCATCCCTGTGCTGAGTTCCCGGGTCTGTACCCCCGCTGTGCCCATTATGAGGGGTTCCCACCATCCCTGTGCTGAGTTCTCGGGTCTGTACCCCCGCTGTGCCCATTATGAGGGGTTCCCACCATCCCTGTGCTGAGTTCCCGGGTCTGTACACCCGCTGTGCCCCATTATGAGGGGTTCCCACCATCCCTGTGCTGAGTTCTCGGGTCTGTACACCTGCTGTGCCCATTATGAGGGGTTCCCACCATCCCTGTGCTGAGTTCCTGGGTCTGTACACCCGCTGTGCCCATTATGAGGAGTTCCCACCATCCCTGTGCTGAGTTCCCGGGTCTGTACCCCCCGCTGTGCCCATTATGAGGGGTTCCCACCATCCCTGTGCTGAGTTCCCGGGTCTGTACACCCGCTGTGCCCATTATGAGGGGTTCCCTCCATCCCTGTGCTGAGTTCCCAGGTCTGTACACCCGCTGTGCCCATTATGAGGGGTTCCCACCATCCCTGTGCCGAGTTCCCGGGTCTGTACACCCGCTGTGCCCATTATGAGGGGTTCCCTCCATCCCTGTGCTGAGTTCCCAGGTCTGTACACCCGCTGTGCCCATTATGAGGGGTTCCCACCATCCCTGTGCCGAGTTCCCGGGTCTGTACACGCGCTGTGCCCATTATGAGGGGTTCCCACCATCCCTGTGCCGAGTTCCCGGGTCTGTACACCCGCTGTGCCCATTATGAGGGGTTCCCACCATCGCTGTGCTGAGTTCCCGGGTCTGTACACCCGCTGTGCCCCATTATGAGGGGTTCCCACCATCCCTGTGCTGAGTTCCCGGGTCTGTACCCCCGCTGTGCCCATTATGAGGGGTTCTCACCATCTCTAAAGTTTGACTTTTGGGTGGACTGTCCTTTTCAGTAATAAAAAAGCAGCAAAACAATAGAATGTATAAGGATGAGGACAGACCCCCGAGGTCCCGGGACGGCATTTCCCCGCCGTGTCCCGGTCTCCATTACACAATAAATGATGTTACCTTTCTCTCCCGGTGGTCCCGGCATCCCCGGCTCACCCACCGCCCCTGCAGAACACACAATAACGTTTATATCAGAGGAGATGATCTGTGATTCAACATAAAACCTCCCCCAGCAGTACTTTGTTTCCACCACTAGATGTCCTCAGTCTTCTGCTTCGAATGACGGCCGCCATCACTTCCTGGTCACGGTCCCGCCCCCCCCCCCCAGTTCTAACCACTCCCACTCCGTCCAATGAAAACATTTGTTACAAAGGTTTGGGCTTTACCTGTGTGGGGGAAAAAAACTACAGTACCTCTACAGCAGAGTGGTTAGCACTTCTGTCATTGTTTTCTTTTCAAATGTGAGAGGAGAACGGAACTTCTATATATAAAATCTCACCGTCTGTGCCGTTCCGGCCCGGGAGTCCCATAATTCCCGGTGAGCCCGCCGATCCATCCGATCCCATCGCTCCCTTCTGTCCAGGAATCCCTGAAATCAATCAATTCATCAACCGATCCGAACCGAATCCTTTGTTTTCATTCGTTTATTTCAATCATTTTGTTTTGTTAAATTCGTAAAAAAAAAATATTTTTTTATTAATTTCGTATTTTCATATTCTCAATTTATTCGAATTTTCCAAATTCGGTCAAATTGAATTCAATTCCATCGAATTCTGAAAATTCAAATCGACAATCGAAATTAGAATTTCAGAAGATGGTGATTGTTCTTTATGTTTTATTCTATTATACCATATTGGTTTTTTTTTTATTCCATTCTTTTTTTATTCCAATCTATTCTTTTATTTTCTATTCTTTTCTATTCTAATTCAAAATTATTCTATTCGAATTTTGGAAAACAGTTATATTTTTTTCTATTTTATTCTTTTATTTTTTAACCACTTCTCTACTTTGGGTGTTTTTCAGATTTGGTGTTTACAAGACTAAAACAGTTTTTTCCTGACAGACTCCATGGCAGCCTACGTGTGGGTTAATCCCGCCTCTCATACCTCATAGGACCCTTCTCCCATAAAGCTTTGCTTCCTGGCCATAGACAGTGTTCCTTTTTTGTCCTCCTCCTAGGACCAAAGTAGTTTGTTACTTCAGAAAAAGATATCCCCCTGATCCATAGTCCTGGTTTTATTACACATGGAGTGTTTTTTGTATGGCTCTAATGTCCAACAAGTCTCAACTATTAGTGGGACGGACGTCTTTTGTGAAAGCTTACTAACCTGCCACTGGCAGGTAAGCAATTATCTGACTATATATCCTGGCTATTAGCAGGTGGTCATATCTACTGGCCCAGATCTTGCAGAGCGTGCAGCGGTGGCTATTGTATCCAGGATGGATTATGGGGTCTCCACTGGTGGTAATGTATGAATTTGTTTACTTACTGTAATGGCAGCCGGTTTATGTTTGTTGTCTGTCTGCTCATGGCCGCTGGAACGCATTGCGTTTCAGCCTCGCCGCTTTCTGAGGGTCTGCGCATGCGCGGGCCTCGTTTGCGAACGAGGCTTGGTTGCGTGTGCGCCTTCCTGTTTCAGTCAGCCGCGATCGCGCATGCGCGCGAGGCCTAAAGGGTGACGCCGGTTCACCGCACAGGCGCACAGCTATGCGCGGTGACGTCATCGACAGGGGCGGCAAGTTTAAATAGCTGTCAGGTACAGCTAATCAGTGGCACATCCTGACGGTCTGATTTGAAGTGTGTGTGTCTCTGGTCTAGGTAAGAGGCTGTACTAGTGACTGCCTTATGTCTCCTTAAGTGTTATTTATTGTTTGCCTGATGCACTGTTGTTATTGGTTTTTCCTTAGTACTGTTTGTATCCTCACTGCCATGGATGTGTCACCGCCCCCCTGTGGCCAAACCTTACGCTGCAGGTAGGATGGAATTATTTTCCCTCTGCCTGTTTTCTATGGGGTTTTGGTTTTGAAAAAAAAAAAAAAAAAAAAATGTATTTTGTCTTTTTTGTTTCCAGTCCCTCTAGGTCTACTTCTCAAATTGTAGCACGTGAAGATAATATTGAAGTTCAGTCACAAAAACATCATTCAAGTTCTAGAAGCTCTAGATCTTCATCTAAGCATTATAGAGAAGGTTCTAGATCCTCGTCTGGTCACCACTCTCACCGTCACTCCAGTCATTCTGAAAGGAATTCCTGTTGGGGATGTAGAGCTCAGGTCCCAGAAGGAAAATCCCTCTGTGAGCCATGTTATTCCCGTGCTGTAAGGGAAAGAGGGGGTGAGGACCAGCAGGTTGAAGCCCTGGTCAGAAGAGTGGTCCAAGAATCCTTGAACATCTCTACTTCCGCCCAAGCGGTTGTTCCTCCTGTTGAACCATCCCCAGTCCTGGTACAGGATGATCCTGGAGTTGCGGGGCCCTCTAGAGTCAACCGCTCTCCAAGTGTTTCCTCAGAAAGTGAAATGGAAAATGTCCATTATGCTGCTGGTTTTGATTTTTCCCTGGTCCCAACATTGGTGAAAGCAGTCAAGGACGCTTTAAAATGGGAGGATCCAGTAGAAGCACCTTCCAAGCAAAGGAAGTTCTTTAGCCAGCTTAAGAAAGACCGCCCAAACTTTCCCCTCCTTGGTGAACTAGGAGATGTAATTATGGAAGAATGGTCTGGTTCAGACAGGAAAAATTCTTTACTATCCAAGATAGCGAAGTTATACCCATTCAAAAGTGAAGAGGTGAGACATTTAGAGTCAGCTCCTCTAGTCGATGCGGCCTTGATGAGACTGGTGAAACACGTCACTCTCCCTTTGGAAGACACCGTTTCCTTTAAAGATGGTCTGGAGAGGAAAATAGACACTGACTTAAAACGAATTTATATTACAGCGGGCATGGCCTGTAAACCAGCCCTAGCGCTGGCAGCCCTGTCAAAAGCAATGGAGGCCTGGACAGGTGAAATGGACACTGTGTTATCTTGTGTCTCTGAAGACATATCTGGAAGCATCCCAGTCCAAGAACTAAAGATGGCTTCAGTCTTCCTAGGGGAAGCTTCCCTTGACCTTATACGTCTAGTGTCTCGGGTCATGCTTTCCTCTGTCACAGCCAAGCGTGCCCTATGGCTACGCCCTTGGATGGCTGACCCTGCCTCTAAACAGGCATGGTGCAAGATACCCTTTTTGGGTTCTTCCCTGTTTGGGAACAAACTAGATGATGCCATCACCCGAGCCACGGGGGGTAAGTCAGGGTTCCTTCCCCAGGATCGTCGTCCGTATGGACAGAAAAAATTCTTTCTCAGGCAAGATCAAGATCGGGCAAGGGAGGCCCGTCGGTACAGACCTGGACGTGATTTTAGGAGGAATTGGAGAAGAAACCAACCCTCTGGTCAGAAGCCGGCAAAAAGCCCTTCTTCTGGTGGACGTGAGGCTCCTAAGTCCTTTTGATATAGAGCCGGCCCAGACGGAAAGAGTCGGGGCTCGTCTCTTCCAGTTCAAGCATGTCTGGGCAGCCTCAATAAAAGATTTCTGGACAGTAAAAACAATATCTACAGGCCATTCCTGGATTTTTACAGAACCCCCTATTCTTCAAGTCATTCACACAACAATTCCATGCTCAGAAGAAAAAAGACAAGTCCTCCTGTCCTACACGAGCTCTCTTGTGGCTCAAGGTGCCGCTATACATGTCCCAACGGCCGAGAGGTTCCAGGGGATGTATTCACCCCTTTTTCTGGTCCAAAAAAAGTCAGGTTCCTGGAGACCAGTGATAGACCTGACACATCTGAACACCTTTATCAAAAAAGAGAAGTTCAAAATGGAATCGCTGCTCACGATCCGGCAAGCAGTTCAACCAGGCGACTGGCTTGTGGCCATAGATCTGAAAGATGCTTACTTTCATGTGCCCATAGCAATGGAATTTCAGAAGTATCTGCGGTTCGCAGTAGGCAATATTCACCTCCAATTCGTTTGTCTCCCGTTTGGACTCACAACATCCCCACGGGTATTCTCAAAACTCTTACTAGCTGTTGTAGCACTGATCAGAACCAGAGGCGTTCGTCTACACCACTACCTAGACGACCTACTACTGCTATCGCAAAACAAGGAGCAAATATTGACGCACCGGGATCTGGTCATATCGATTCTGACCGAGTTTGGCTGGCTACTGAACAAGGAGAAGAGTCACCTAGTACCAACACAATCACTGATATTTCTCGGGGCCCAATTCAATACATCTCTAAGTACCATCTCTTTGCCCCTGGAGAAAATCCCAGTTGTTCGCGACAGGATCCGTTGCGCTCTAGAGTCTCCTTTCCTGAAAGCCTCACAATGCCTCAACATTATAGGCACCATGGTCTCCACAACTCCGATGGTGAGATGGGCACAGTGGAAGACGCGGCCCTTCCAGAAGGGGTTTCTTCAACAGTGGGACCCGAGATCACAAAACCAATTGATCCGGATAACGTCACACATGCGGGAAAGTCTTTCCTGGTGGCTACTAAGGAAAAATCTCCTCAATTGCCATTCCCTAGCCCCTGTATCTTGGATCACGATCACGTCAGATGCCAGCAACACAGGTTGGGGGGCTCTCTGCCTGAAGGAAGTAGCCCAAGGGAAGTGGGACTTTCCGTCCCAGAAAATCGTGTCCAATGTGCTGGAACTTCGCGCAGCCTTCTGTTCCCTACAAGCTTTTCTACACCTGATAAAGGGGTCTTCAGTCCTCCTAAGGATGGACAATACGTCAGCAGTCTCGTACATCAAGAGACAGGGTGGTACTCGCAGTCTATCTCTACTGAAGGAGGTGAATCCAATTATGTCTTGGGCGCAGACACACTTGAAGGATTTGACAGCGGTATATCTCCCCGGATCTCAGAATCTACAGGCGGATTTTCTGTCGAGGACATCCCTCGACAACAACGAGTGGTCTCTCCACAACGAGATTTTCAGTTGGATCCTGTCACTGGATTTTTCACCAGAAGTGGATCTGTTTGCATCCCCATGCAATTTCAAGCTGGAGAAGTACTACACCAGATGTCGCTGTCCCCAGGCCTTCGGGGTGGATGCTCTAACGGATCAGTGGAGGTTTCGCAGAGCCTATGCCTTCCCTCCAATTCCAGTCATCCTCAAGTTTCTATCGAGACTCAGGTGGGAGGAAGTCGAGATAGTGGCAATAGTCCCATACTGGCCCAACAGGCCGTGGTTCCCATTACTGTTTCAGCTGAGCTTCCGGGATCCAGTTCCTCTTCCATCCAGATCAGATCTCCTGCTACAAGGATCAACTCCTCATCCATGTCCAACCCATCTACATCTGATGGCCTGGTTCTTGAAAGGGGAAGGTTGGAAGCGTTAGGTTGTCCAAGCGGAGCCATCTCCACCCTATTGAACGCTAGGAGACCAAGTACTAACAGAATCTACCAAAGGATATGGTCAAAATTCTCTGACTATACCACTTCGATGGACGGTTCTCCTGATAATCCCAGAATTCAGGACATTCTGGGTTTTCTTCAGACGGGTCTTGAGCTACCTCTATCTGTAAGCTCACTAAGAGTCCAAGTCTCGGCTATCTCCGCATTCACCGGGATATCCTGGGCCACTCACACTCTCGTCAGACAGTTTTTCAGAGGAGCTATCCGACTGAGACCTCTAAGAAAACCAAGATTCTCCAAATGGGACCTTCCGCTAGTTCTGGATTTTTTCTCAAACATACAGAATTCAGACCAACAACCAATCAAAGATCTTTCTCTCAAGACGGTCTTTCTAGTGGCCATGACTTCAGCGAAAAGGGTTTCGGAAATTGGCTCATTGGGATGTAAGGAACCTTTTCTTACGTTCTTCCCGGACCGGGTAGTCCTGATTCCTATGCTAGGTCACAAACCTAAAGTTACATCAGTCTTCCATGAGAACCAAGAGATCGTCCTTCCCATCTTTCGTTCTTCTGAGGACTCTGAAATTCATCCTTTGGATGTTGGGAATGTATTAAAACAATATCTGGAAGCTACAGCATCTTTTCGGCAATCCGATCATCTATTTATTTCATTTCACGGAAAGAACAAGGGAATGCGTGCTTCCCCTAGATCTATTGCAGCATGGATTGTACAGGCAATCCAAGGGGCTTATAAAGCGAAGGGTTTGGCTCCACCGGAAGCGGTAACCGCCCATTCTACTCGGGGCATGGCTACGTCGTGGGCGGCTGCCCGACACGTCTCTCCGGAAGTTATCTGCAGAGCGGCCTCTTGGTCATCACTGAATACATTTATGACGCACTACTGCGTGGAACCGGCTTCCTTATCGTCGGTTAATTTTGGTTTACATGTTTTATCTGTTGACAATGTCAATTAAAACTTTTTCTTTAACCAGCAATTGCCCACCCGGGTGTGTATGGCTAGTTATTTCCCACACGTAGGCTGCCATGGAGTCTGTCAGGAAAAAGGAAAATTTATATGAAATACTTACCGTAATTTTCCTTTCCTGATGGACTCCATGGCAGCCGGAGTTCCCTCCCCTTTGCTGGAGTAGGCTATATTACGGAACACTGTCTATGGCCAGGAAGCAAAGCTTTATGGGAGTAGGGTCCTATGAGGTATGAGAGGCGGGATTAACCCACACGTAGGCTGCCATGGAGTCCATCAGGAAAGGAAAATTACGGTAAGTATTTCATATAAATTTTCCTTTTTTTGCTAGAAAATTACTTAAAACCCACAAAGATTATATATTTATTTTTTTCTAACACCCTAGAGAATAAAATGGCGATCATTGCAATACTTTTTGTCACACCATATTTGCGCAGCGGTCCTACAAGCGCACTTTTTTGGGAAAAAAATCACTTTTTTGAATTAAAAAATAAGACAGCCATAAATTTGGCCCAATTTTTTTATATATTGTGAAAGCTAATGTTATGCCGAGTAAAATGGTACCCAACATGTCACGCTTACAAATTGCGCCCGCTCGTGGCATGGCGTCAAACTTTTACCCTTAAAAATCTCGATAGGCGACGTTTAAAAGATTCTATAGGTTGCATTTTTTGAGTTACAGAGTAGGCCTAGGGCTAGAATTATTGCTCTCGCTCTAACGATCGCGGCGATACCTCACTTGTGTCGTTTGAACACCGTTTTCATATGCGGGCGCTACTCGCGTATGCGTTCGCTTCTGCGCGCGAGCTCGTCGGGACGGGGCATTTTTTTTTTTCTTATTTTTTTTTGATTTATTTTATTATTTTTTACACTGGGAAAAAATAAAATGATCACTTTTATTCCTATTACAAGGAATGTAAACATCCCTTGTAATAGAAAAAAGCATGACAGGTCCTCTTAAATATGAGATCTGGGGGGTCAAAAAGACCTCACATCTCATATTTAGACTAAAATGCAAAAAAAAAAAAAAAAAAATTTGAAACTGTCATTTTTTCAAATGACAAAAAAAAAAATGTTTCTTTAAGAGGCTGGGCGGGACTGACGTTTTGACGTCACTTCCGCCCAGCAGAGCTATGGGGGACGGGCGAAGGAGATTTTTCCTTCAGTCTCGTCCCCAGTCACCAGCTGAATGGTCCCGATCGCCTCCGCCGCTACCGACGGCTACGGTAAGCGGCGGAAGGCGCGGGAGAGCGGCGGGAGGGGGGGGCCCTCTCCCGCCGCCGATAACGGCGATCTCGCGCCAAATCCGCCGCGGACACCGCCGTTATCGTTAACAGAACCGCTAAAACTAAAGATGGATACCTCGGTTGTGGCGGCAGCTGCTGCCGTTACCGAGATATCAATCTTTAAAGTGCCGCCGTATAAAGACGTACGGCGGTTTAGAAGTGGTTAAACAGTTTTTTATTAGTTATCTCAAAAAGATTAACATTACACAGATACATATCAAGTTAGAAAAAGCGAATCCAGGGATAAAACAATCCTCTGGGCCGGATTCACGTAGATCTGCGGCGGGGTAACGTATCGCATTTCCGTTACGCCGCTGCAAGTTTTACGGGCAAGTGCTTGATTCACAAAGCACTTGCCTGTAAAGTTGCGGCGGCGTAGCGTGAATCCCCCCAGCGCAAGCCCGCCTAATTCAAATGATCCGGGTAGGGGGCGTGGATCATTTAAATTAGGCGCTTTCTCGCGCCGAACGTACTGCGCATGCGCCGTCCCTAAAATTTCCCGACGTGCATTGCGGTAAATGACGTCGCAAGGACGTCATTGGTTTCGACGTGAACGTAAATGGCGTCCAGCGCCATTCACGAACGAGTTACGCAAACGACGTAAAATTTTCAAATTGCGACGCGGGAACGACGGCCATACTTAACATTGGATACGCCACCTAGGGGGCATGTTTATCTTTACGCCGCATATCTCTTACGGAAACAGCGGAAATTTACTGCGACGGGCAAGAGTACGTTCGTGAATCGGCGTAACGACTCATTTGCATATTCTACGCCGACTGCAATGGAAGCGCCACCTAGCGGCCACCTATTGCACCCTAAGATGCGCAGGCGCAGGCCGTCGTATCTTAGGCATGTTTAAGTGTATCTCAGTTTGAGAATACATTTAAACATACGACGGGCTTAGATTCGGAGTTACGTCGGCGTATCTGCTGATACGCCGGCGTAACTCTATGTGAATCTGGCCCTCTGTGTATACGAAACGCGTCGAGGAGGGAAGAAAAGTGACCTTCTTCGCATTTTGCGCACGATATATATCAACTTCACAAGTAACATCGCTTATAAAAACAAACATAGTAACATTATCCTAAGACCAATTACACACATAACTGTGCATTCTATTTTATTTTTTATATTCCATTCTATTCTTTTATTTTCTATTCTATTTTATTCTATTTTTGATGTCAAATTCGATTTTCGCCGAATTTTGTTTCCTTATTTTGTATTTATTTAAAATTCGTTACTATGGTAATTTAGGAGTTTGGATAAACCCAAATTTCCGAATAACAAAAAATGAATTAAATTTTTTATCTGGGAACTAAACAAACCTACAGTTAGAACACACCCAGGGAAGAACACACCCAGGGAAGAACACACCCAGGGGACACACTTAACCCCTTTCCCCGCCCCCTAGTGTTAACCCCTTCACTGCCAGTGGCATTTTTATAGTAATCCAATGCATTTTTATAGCACTGATCGCTGTATAAATGACAATGGTCCCAAAAATGTGTCAAAAGTGTCCGAAGTGTCCGCCATAATGTCGCAGTACCGGAAAAAAAAGTCTCCTGATCGCCGCCATTACTAGTAAAAAAAAAAATATTTATAAAAATGCCATAAAAATGACCCCTATTTTGTAAACGCTATGGGCCGGATTCAGAAAGAACATACGCCGGCGTATCTCTGAGTCCGGCCGTCGTATCTATGCGACTGATTCATAGAATCAGGCGCATAGATATCCCTAAGATCCGACAGGTGTAAGTGACTTACACCGTCGGATCTTAGGCTGCAATTCCAGGCCGGCCGCTAGGTGGCGCTTCCATATCTTTTACGCGTCGGATATGCAAATGAGCATTTACGCCGATTCAGAAACGAACGACCGCCCGGCGCTTTTTTTTTTTTACGTCGTTTGCGTTCGGCTTTTTCCGGCGGAAAGTTACCCCTGCAGGGGTAAGTGCGGAGTATCGTATGTTAAGTATGGCCGTCGTTCCCGCGCCGAGTTTTTAATTTTTTACGTCGTTTGCGAATACGGCTGGACGTAATTTACGTTAACGTCAAAACCAATGACGTCCTTGCGACGTCATTTGGAGCAATGCACACTGGGAAAATTTGCGGACGGCGCATGCGCTGTTGAATCGGCACGGGGACGCGCCTGATTTAAATAGTACACGCCCCCTAGACGCATAATTTGAATTCCGCCGGGGGATTTACGATACGCCGCCGCAACTTTAGAGGCAAGTGCTTTCTGAATAAAGCACTTGCCTCAAAAAATTGCGACGGCGTAACGTAAATCAGATAGGTTACGCGGATCTAAAGATCCGCTCACCTGTCTGAATCTGTAGAAGAATACGTATCGGCCTAAACTGAGGAAAAAAATTTTTTATATATTTTTTGTCGATATTTATATAGAAACAAGTAAAAAAATATTGTTTTTTTTTTCAAAATTGTCGCTCTATTTTTGTTTATAGCGCAAAAAATAAAAACCGCCGAGTTTATGAAATACCACCAAAAGAAAGCTCTATTTGTGGGGAAAAAAGGACGCCAGTTTTGTTTGGGAGCCACGTCGCACCACCGCGCAATTGTCAGTTAAAGCGACGCAGTGCCGAATCGCAAAAAGTGCTCCGGTCTTTGACCAGCAATATGGTCCGGGGGTTAAGTGGTTAAAAAACATAAAATATTAAAAGCTAACAACGGCCCATTTTTGGTCCAGGATTGGTGAAAGGAGTTTTGAATCCTGTAACCGCCCCCCCCCCCCCCCCGCGACACATATATGTGCGGCAGCAAAAGGGGAGGGACCGGCTCCCTATCATGTGATCATTGTGACAGCCAATCCTTCCTTGAGACCCTATTATAGGGACCCCGGGGGCTGGTTGGGAAGGAGTTAATAAAGACCTTAAAGGAACCCCATCACCAGAGAATTTTATTTTATTTCCTATAAGATTCTATGTAGACTTCTTGTACTTTATTCATGTTTCCAGTAATATCCTTCCCTTGTGTCAGCATCCAAAAGTCCCGAGACCGCTGCTGGGGGAGGGGGGGGGGGTGCCGCCATCTTGGATGTGATGTCAGCAGACTCGGGGGGTTGTCACTCAAGCGACATTCTATAGTGTTCCCCTTCACTCTTCCCCTGGCTGTGCATTAAAGGTTATATATGGAGCTGTAGGGAGGGGTGGAGGAGCTGGGCCAGCACAGGCAGTAACAGGACGCTCCTAAAAGGGACAGGCCAGGAGGGCGGGGGGATTGAGTTTGCCCGAAGAAGTAACATTTTTCCCCAAGTTCCCTCTGTAATATACATTCACACAGAGGATGGGGGGGGGGGGTCTCACCTGGGGGTCCGAAGCCTCCTTTCTGACCGGCGTCCCCTTTGGCTCCTGGAAGATAAGATCTCAGTCAGGAAATGTTGGAAGGATTCTCGGGGGGGGGGGGGAGTGTAGAGTTCAGGAGGGTGCTACATACAGAGTGCAGAGTTCAGGAGGGTGTTACATACAGAGTGTAGAGTTCAGGAGGGTGCTACATACAGAGTGTAGAGTTCAGGAGGGTGCTACATACAGAGTGTAGAGTTCAGGAGGGTGTTGCATACAGAGTGCAGAGTTCAGGAGGGTGCTACATACAGAGTGTAGAGTTCAGGAGGGTGCTACATACAGAGTGCATAGTTCAGGAGGGTGCTACATACAGAGTGCAGAGTTCAAGAGGGTGTTACATACAGAGTGCAGAGTTCAGGAGGGTGCTACATACAGAGTGCAGAGTTCAGGAGGGTGCTACATACAGAGTGCAGAGTTCAAGAGGGTGTTACATACAGAGTGCAGAGTTCAGGAGGGTGTTACATACAGAGTGTAGAGTTTAGGAGGGTGTTACATACAGAGTGCAGAGTTCAGGAGGGCGCTACATACAGAGTGTAGAGTTTAGGAGGGTGTTACATACAGAGTGTAGAGTTTAGGAGGGTGTTACATACAGAGTGCAGAGTTCAGGAGGGTGTTACATACAGAGTGTAGAGTTCAGGAGGGTGTTACATACAGAGTGTAGAGTTTAGGAGGGTGTTACATACAGAGTGCAGAGTTCAGGAGGGTGTTACATACAGAGTGTAGAGTTCAGGAGGGTGTTACATACAGAGTGTAGAGTTCAGGAGGGTGCTACATACAGAGTGTAGAGTTCAGGAGGGTGTTACATACAGAGTGTAGAGTTCAGGAGGGTGTTACATACAGAGTGCAGAGTTCAGGAGGGTGTTACATACAGAGTGTAGAGTTCAGGAGGGTGTTACATACAGAGTGCAGAGCTCAGGAGGGTGCTACATACAGAGTGTAGAGTTCAGGAGGGTGTTACATACAGAGTGTAGAGTTCAGGAGGGTGTTACATACAGAGTGCAGAGCTCAGGAGGGTGCTACATACAGAGTGCAGAGTTCAGGAGGGTGCTACATACAGAGTGTAGAGTTCAGGAGGGTGTTACATACAGAGTGTAGAGTTCAGGAGGGTGTTACATACAGAGTGCAGAGTTCAGGAGGGTGTTACATACAGAGTGTAGAGTTCAGGAGGGTGTTACATACAGAGTGCAGAGCTCAGGAGGGTGCTACATACAGAGTGTAGAGTTCAGGAGGGTGTTACATACAGAGTGCAGAGCTCAGGAGGGTGCTACATACAGAGTGTAGAGTTCAGGAGGGTGTTACATACAGAGTGTAGAGTTCAGGAGGGTGTTACCTACAGAGTGTAGAGTTCAGGAGGGTGTTACATACAGAGTGTAGAGTTCAGGAGGGTGTTACATACAGAGTGCAGAGCTCAGGAGGGTGCTACATACAGAGTGTAGAGTTCAGGAGGGTGTTACATACAGAGTGTAGAGTTCAGGAGGGCACTACATACAGAGTGCAGAGGTTAGGAGGGTGTTACATACAGAGTGCAGTTCAGGAGGGCGCTACATACAGAGTGTAGAGTTCAGGGGGTGCTACATACAGAGTGCAGAGTTCAGGAGGGCGCTACATACAGAGTGTAGAGTTCAGGGGGTGCTACATACAGAGTGCAGAGTTCAGGAGGGTGCTATATACAGAGTGTAGAGTTCAGAAGGGCGTTACATACAGGGTGCAGAGTTTAGGAGGGTGTTACATACAGAGTGCAGAGTTCAGGAGGGTGTTACATACAGGGTGCAGAGTTCAGAAGGGTGCTACATACACAGTGCAGAGTTCAGGAGGGTGCTACGTACGTACAGATTGCAGAGTTCAGGAATGTGCTTTGTACAGAGTGTAGAGTTCAGGAGGAAGCTACATATAGGGTGCAGAGTTCAGGAGGAAGCTACATATAGGGTGCAGAGTTCAGGAGGGTGCTACGTACACAGTGCAGAGTTCAGGAGGGTGCTACATACAGAGTGCAGAGTTCAAGAGTGCTACATACAGAGTGCAGAGTTTAGTAGGGTGCTACGTACACAGGGCAGAGTTCAGGAGGGTGCTACGTACGTACAGATTGCAGAGTTCAGGAATGTTCTTTGTACAGAGTGCAGAGTTCAGGAGGAAGCTACATACAGAGTGCAGAGTTCAGGAGGATGCTGCGTACACAGTGCAGAGTTCAGGAGTGCGTTACATAAAGAGTGCAGAGTTCAGGAGGGTGTCAGGCTTTTGTGTTTAGAAGTGAGAATTAGGCCCCTTCCACACAGGGCCGGGCTTGTCGAGCGCCGCTGTCTCTCCTATGGAGAAATCGGAGCGAAAATGGACAGCATGCCCGTTTTCATCAGATCTCACCCGATCCGGTCCGCCATGGACGTATCGCCATCCGTCTGATTTTAGCAGATCGGATCGGAGAAGCATGGAGCGGGCCGTTCGGGTCCGCCGGAAAAAAACTGAACCTCAGCGGTCGGCCCGTGTGAAAGGGGCCGTAAGCAGAAAGCACAGGGTCCAGCTGAAAAAAAAAGCCACACTGTATATAAATACAAATTAGAAAACAGCAACAATGTTGCACAAAACTACAAGCTGTGAAGTGGGAGGCGCCCAGTGTGGGTGGGATGTGTCTTGGACTATTCATGGGCGGAGTGCAGTCTGTGAAGTGGGAGGCGCCCAGTGTGGGTGGGATGTGTCTTGCACAATTCATGGGTGGAGTGCAGTCTGTGAAGTGGGAGGCGCCCAGTGTGGGTGGGATGTGTCTTGGACTATTCATGGGCGGAGTGCAGTCTGTGAAGTGGGAGGCACCCAGTGTGGGTGGGATGTGTCTTGGACTATTCATGGGCGGAGTGCAGTCTGTGAAGTGGGAGGCGCCCAGCGTGGGTGGGATGTGTCTTGCACTATTCATGGGTGGAGTGCAGTCTGTGAAGTGGGAGGCGCCCAGTGTGGGCGGGATGTGTCTTGGACTATTCATGGGTGGAGTGCAGTCTGTGAAGTGGGAGGCGCCCAGCGTGGGTGGGATGTGTCTTGGACTATTCATGGGTGGAGTGTCGGTGATGATCGGTGTACCTGGGTCTCCTCTCTCTCCCTTCGATGCGCTGAATCCGGGAATTCCAGGCGGCCCTGTACAGGAGGAAACACACGAGGATCATCTATGGAGTGACGGAACACTCCGGACCCCCCGGACCCCCCACACCACCCCCGACCCCACATTCCGGATCAGAACCTTTACCGGCTCTGAATTGTGAATGGCGAAGTGCGCGGCGATGATGTCATCAGACCGCAATCCTCAATCACAGTGATTTCTCACCTGGCGTTCCATTGTTCCCGCCGTCACCTTTGTCCCCTTTCTGTCCCGCGGGGCCCCGAGCACCGGAAGGGCCGGCGACACCCAGAGCCCCCGTGTCACCTACAAGGAGACAATCAACATTTCCTGGATTACGATTCAAATTGCAGTCATTCTACATTGAATCTTGGAAGGTGGACATATTCTTTCTATTCCATTCTATTCTACTGTTTTTTAATTCTTTTATTTTCTGTTCTATTCTTTTTTTTATTCTGAATTCAAATTTTGAAAGATAATTATATTCTTTCTATTTCACTCTATGCTATTGTTTTTTCCTGTTCTATTCTTTTATTCTCTGTTCTATTCTATTCCAATTTGAATGTATTCTATTTGAATTTCAGAAGAAGGCTATATTCTTTCTTTTTTATTTTATTCTATTATATTCCTCTCTTTTTTTTCTATTATATTCACATTTGAATTTATTCTATTTGAAATTCCAATTTCAGTGAATTGTTATATTCTTTCTTTTTATTTCATTCTATTATATTTTTTATTCTATTGTATTACTTTATTTTCTATTCTATTTTACTCTCTTCTTTTATTTTATATTCTATTTTATTCTGTTATTTTATATTCTATTTTATTCTGTTATTTTATATTCTATTTTGTTCTATTGTGTTCTATTCTTTTCTATTCTGTTGTTTTATTTTCTGTTCTGTTTTACGCTATTATATTCTATTATTTTCAATTTTATTCGTTTCTAGTCTATTCTTTTCGATTGTATTCACATGTGAATTTATTCTATTTGAAATTCCAATTTCAGTGAAGTTATATTCTTTTTATTTTATTCTATTATATTTTTTATTCTATTCCTTTATTTTCTATTCTATTTTATTCTCTTCTTTTATTTTATATTCTATTTTATTCTCTTCTTTCATATTCTATTTTGTTCTATTCTTTTCTATTCTGTGGTTTTATTTTATATTCTGTTTTACGCTATTATATTCTATTATTTTAAATTCTATTATTTTCTAGTCTATTCTTTTCGATTGTATTCATGTTTGAATTTATTTTATTTGAAATTCCAATTTCAGTGAATGGTTGTATTCTTTTTATTTTATTCTATTATATTTTTTATTCTATTCCTTTATTTTCTATTCTATTTTATTCTCTTCTTTATATTCTTTTTTGTTCTATTTTGCTCTATTCTTTTTTATTCTATATTGTTCTATTTTGCTCTATTCTTTTCTATTCTGTTGTTTTATTTTCTATTCTGTTCTGTTTTACGCTATTATGTTCTATTATTTTCAATTCTATTCTTTTCTAGTCTATTCTTTTTGATTGTATTCACATTTGAATTCATTCTATTTTAAATTCCAATTTCAGTTAATGGTTGTATTCTTTCTTTTTATTTTATTCTATTATATTTTTTATTCTATTCTATTCCTTTATTTTCTATGTTATTTCATTCTCTTCTTTTATTTTCTATTCTATTCTGTTATTTTCTATTCTATTTTGTTTTATTTTCTATTCTGTTCTGTTTTTTGCTATTATATTCTATTATTTTCAATTCCATTATTTTCTAGTCTATTCTTTTCGATTGTATTTGCGTTTGAATTTATTCTATTTGAAGTTCCAATTTCAGTGAATGGCTGTATTCTTTTTATTTTATTCTATTATAATTTTAATTCTATTTCTTTATTTTCTATTGTCTTCTTTTATTTTCAATTCTATTTTATTCTGTTATTTTCTATTCTATTTTGTTCTATTTTGCTCTATTCTTTTCTATTCCATTTTGTTCTATTTTGCTCTATTCTTTTCTATTCTGTTTTATTTTCTATTCTATCCCTTTATTTTCTATTCTGTTCTGTTTTACGCTATTATATTCTATTATTTTCAATTCTATTATTTTCTAGTCTATTATTTTCTTTTTTTTTCTTTTGTAATTCTTTTAGTGACCAAAGAAAGTTACATTATTATTATTTTCTATTGTATTCGCGTTTGAATTTATTCTATTTTAAATTCCAATTTCAGTGAATGGTTATATTCTTTTAATTTTTTTCTATTCTATTCTAATCCTGTATTTTCTCTTCTTTTATTTTTCTATTCTATTTTTTTCTGTTTTGTTCTATTCTGGTTTTATTTTCTATTCTCTCCCTTTGTTTTCTATTCTATTTGTTTCTATTCTTTTATTTTCTATTCTGTTCTATTGTAATCATTTTTTTTTCTATTTGATTCTTTTCTATTCTATTCCCTTATTTTCTATTATATTTTATTCTCTCGAGAAATTCGAATCCGAATTCAATTAAAAAAATTATTCCAATTGGAAAGCTATTCGATTTCGAAAACTTTTTTCGAATTTAGTTCAAAAAACGATTTGAATTTGATTAAAAAAAAAAATTAGAATTAAAATTTTGTCCAATTTTTTTTTCCTTATTTTTGATTCATTTAAATTCATTATTATTGTAATTTGGATACATCCGTATTTTCGAATAACGAAAAATTCATCCGAATTTCAATTTGGCACATGTGTAGTTGCGATGTAAATTGGCCCTGGTACGTGTATGTATGGGGAGCGTAGAGTGTAAGCTCTGTGGGTACAGGGCGGGGCCTGATGTAAATGTACAGTTTGTGAAGCACTGAGTACATTTCCAGCTCTATGTGATTCTCTTGTCCTCTCTCCATCTTCTTCCCTCACCACTAACATTCAGAGCTCTGAAAAAAATGCAAATCAGGAGGAGTTCATCAATAATCGTTCACTATATAGTTTTCCCTGATGAAGCCGTTGTGTTGACGAAACATGGCGGGTCTTTGGGTTCTGATCTGTGTGAGGCCGCCCTGTATTCTGTAAATGTAGTGATTTCTAGGCTGTGGTTCGCCGGAGCTGAATTTAAAGTTGCACCTCCTTGGGTCTCTCCTGGGCTCTGCTTTTGCTGGTGGGGAGTGTCCTTGGCAATGGTTCCCGGAGGCGGAACTCGTCACCCAATAGGAGACCCACCAGGAGATTGTGGTGCAGCTTGGAAGAGGGTAGAAATATTCATGAGTGACCTGATCAGGCCTCCTGTCTAGGAGGGGATGTAGGTGGCTGTTGACTTTTCCCGGGCCTCCTGTATGGGGGGAGGGGTGTAGGTGAGGGTTGGATATTCTCAGGCCTTATGACTGGGGGAGGGACATAGGTGGCCATTATATTTTCCCAGACCATCTGTTTGGAGGAGAAATGTAGGTGGCTGTTGGATCTTCTCAGCCCTCTTGTCTGGGAAAGGGGGGGTGTAGGTGGCTGTTGGACCTCCTTAGGCCTGATATAAGGAGGTGGGATGTAGGTGATTGTTGGGGCTTCTCGGGCCTCCAGTTTGGGAGAAGGGTGTAGGTGGCTGTTGGACCTTCTCAGGCCTGATTTAAGGAGGTGGGTGTTGGATCTTCTCAGGCCTCCAGTTCAGGGGAGGGGTGAAGGTGGCTGTTGGATCTCCTTAGGCCTGATATAAGGAGGTGGGATGTAGGTGGTTGTTGGGGCTTCTCAGGCCTGATTTATGGGGGTGGGGTGTAGGTGGCTGTTGGATCTACTTAGGCCTGATATAAGGAGGTGGGATGTAGGTGGTTATTGGGGCTTTTAGGTCCTCCAGTTTGGGAGAAGGGTGTAGGTGGGTGTTGGATCTCCTCAGGCCTGATTTAAGGAGGTGGGATGTAGGTGGGTGTTGGACCTTCTCAGGCCTCCAGTCTGGGGAGGTGTGTAGGTGGCTGATGGAGCTTTTGAGACCTCCTGTCTGAAGGTGCGATGTAGGTGGGTTTTGGATCTTCTCGGGCCTCCAGTCTGGGGAGGTGTGTAGGTGGCTGTTGGGGCTTCTCAAGCTTCCAGTCTAGGGGAGGAATGTAGATAAGTGTTGGATGTTCTCAGGCCTCCCGTCGGAGCGAGAGATGTAGGTGGCTGATGGAGCTTCTGAGGCCTCCTGTCAGGGGGAGGGGTGTAGGTAGGTTTTGGAGCTTCTCGGGCCTGATTTATGGGGGTGGGATGTAGGTGGGGGTTGGGGCTTCTCAGGCCTGATTTATGGGGGTGGGGTGTAGGTGGCTGTTGGATCTACTTAGGCCTGATATAAGGAGGTGGGATGTAGGTGGTTATTGGGGCTTTTAGGTCCTCCAGTTTGGGAGAAGGGTGTAGGTGGGTGTTGGATCTCCTCAGGCCTGATTTAAGGAGGTGGGATGTAGGTGGGTGTTGGACCTTCTCAGGCCTCCAGTCTGGGGAGGTGTGTAGGTGGCTGATGGAGCTTTTGAGACCTCTTGTCTGAAGGTGCGATGTAGGTGGGTTTTGGATCTTCTCGGGCCTCCAGTCTGGGGAGGTGTGTAGGTGGCTGTTGGGGCTTCTCAAGCTTCCAGTCTAGGGGAGGAATGTAGATAAGTGTTGGATGTTCTCAGGCCTCCCGTCGGAGCGAGAGATGTAGGTGGCTGATGGAGCTTCTGAGGCCTCCTGTCAGGGGGAGGGGTGTAGGTAGGTTTTGGAGCTTCTCGGGCCTGATTTATGGGGGTGGGATGTAGGTGGGGGTTGGGGCTTCTCAGGCCTGCTTTATGGGGGTGGGATGTAGGTGAATTTTGGAGCTTCTCAGGCCTCCAGTCGGGGGAAGGGATGTCGGTTGCTGATGGAGCTTTTCAGGCCTCCTATCTGGGGAAGGATGTAGGTGGCTGTTGAACTTGGATCTTCTCAGGCCTCCTGTATGGGGGAGGGACATAGGTGGCTTTTGGGGTTTCTGAGCCCCGCTGCCTCAGGAGGGGGACCAAATGTCTGGACAGAGGCTAGGGATGGAGGCTAAACAATGGAACTGAAGTACTATTGAGGAACTTCATCTTAACCGGGGAGCCTGAAATGCTGGAGAAGCTTGGTCCTCGGCTGACGTATGGTGGCCTCTCCTTGGGATGTCAGTAGCTGAACTTAGTCAGTTTTCGGTCTGGGTTTGGCCCCTCAGCCCCCCCCCCCCCTCCACATCTGAATTTAAAGTACAGAATCGACAGTATATATAGTTGCCATATTTCCCCTGGAGACACAAACACTAGAAATGATTTTACCTTTCTGCCCGTCACGTCCCGGGGCTCCTTCCTCACCTTTCATCCCTGAAGAAGACAGAGATCGCACTTAGCTCACATTTTGAACTCTGAAAATGATTATGACATCACCAGATCCCCATCAAGACTATTCCTCACCATCTCTTCCATTGAGTCCAGCTGGTCCAGGAGGCCCGGGGGGTCCCTGAGGTCCCTCTGTGGCTCCACTTCCACCACCAGCTCCAGGACGTCCTGTAACCAGATCCACAGATGACATCACAAGTTTGCAAAGTCCAGGTATTAGTAAGAATAGTCCAGGTATTATTAAGAATAGTCCAGGTATTAGTAAGAATAGCCCAGGTATTAGTAAGAATAGCCCAGGTATTAGTAAGAATAGTCCAGGTATTAGTAAGAATAGTCCAGGTATTAGTAAGAATAGCCCAGGTATTAGTAAGAATAGTCCAGGTATTAGTAAGAATAGCCCAGGTATTAGTAAGAATAGCCCAGGTATTAGTAAGAATAGCCCAGGTATTAGTAAGAATAGCCCAGGTATTAGTAAGAATAGCCCAGGTATTATTAAGAATAGTCCAGGTATTATTAAGAATAGTCCAGGTATTAGTAAGAATAGCCCAGGTATTAGTAAGAATAGTCCAGGTATTAGTAAGAATAGTCCAGGTATTAGTAAGAATTGTCCAGGTATTAGTAAGAATTGTCCAGGTATTAGTAAGAATAGCCCAGGTATTAGTAAGAATAGCCCAGGTATTAGTAAGAATAGCCCAGGTATTAGTAAGAATAGTCCAGGTATTAGTAAGAATAGCCCAGGTATTAGTAAGAATAGCCCAGGTATTAGTAAGAATAGCCCAGGTATTAGTAAGAATAGCCCAGGTATTAGTAAGAATAGCCCAGGTATTAGTAAGAATAGCCCAGGTATTAGTAAGAATAGCCCAGGTATTAGTAAGAATAGCCCAGGTATTAGTAAGAATAGCCCAGGTATTAGTAAGAATAGTCCAGGTATTAGTAAGAATAGCCCAGGTATTAGTAAGAATAGTCCAGGTATTAGTAAGAATAGTCCAGGTATTAGTAAGAATAGTCCAGGTATTAGTAAGAATAGCCCAGGTATTAGTAAGAATAGCCCAGGTATTAGTAAGAATAGCCCAGGTATTAGTAAGAATAGCCCAGGTATTAGTAAGAATAGCCCAGGTATTAGTAAGAATTGTCCAGGTATTAGTAAGAATTGTCCAGGTATTAGTAAGAATAGCCCAGGTATTAGTAAGAATAGCCCAGGTATTAGTAAGAATTGTCCAGGTATTAGTAAGAATTGTCCAGGTATTAGTAAGAATAGCCCAGGTATTAGTAAGAATAGTCCAGGTATTAGTAAGAATAGCCCAGGTATTAGTAAGAATAGCCCAGGTATTAGTAAGAATAGTCCAGGTATTAGTAAGAATAGCCCAGGTATTAGTAAGAATAGTCCAGGTATTGGTAAGAATAGCCCAGGTATTAGTAAGAATAGCCCAGGTATTAGTAAGAATTGTCCAGGTATTAGTAAGAATAGCCCAGGTATTAGTAAGAATAGTCCAGGTATTAGTAAGAATAGCCCAGGTATTAGTAAGAATAGCCCAGGTATTAGTAAGAATAGTCCAGGTATTAGTAAGAATAGTCCAGGTATTAGTAAGAATAGCCCAGGTATTAGTAAGAATAGCCCAGGTATTAGTAAGAATTGTCCAGGTATTAGTAAGAATTGTCCAGGTATTAGTAAGAATAGCCCAGGTATTAGTAAGAATAGCCCAGGTATTAGTAAGAATTGTCCAGGTATTAGTAAGAATTGTCCAGGTATTAGTAAGAATAGCCCAGGTATTAGTAAGAATAGTCCAGGTATTAGTAAGAATAGCCCAGGTATTAGTAAGAATAGCCCAGGTATTAGTAAGAATAGTCCAGGTATTAGTAAGAATAGCCCAGGTATTAGTAAGAATAGTCCAGGTATTGGTAAGAATAGCCCAGGTATTAGTAAGAATAGCCCAGGTATTAGTAAGAATTGTCCAGGTATTAGTAAGAATAGCCCAGGTATTAGTAAGAATAGTCCAGGTATTAGTAAGAATAGCCCAGGTATTAGTAAGAATAGCCCAGGTATTAGTAAGAATAGTCCAGGTATTAGTAAGAATAGCCCAGGTATTAGTAAGAATAGTCCAGGTATTAGTAAGAATAGTCCAGGTATTAGTAAGAATAGTCCAGGTATTAGTAAGAATAGCCCAGGTATTAGTAAGAATAGTCCAGGTATTAGTAAGAATAGTCCAGGTATTAGTAAGAATAGCCCAGGTATTAGTAAGAATAGCCCAGGTATTAGTAAGAATAGTCCAGGTATTAGTAAGAATAGTCCAGGTATTAGTAAGAATAGCCCAGGTATTAGTAAGAATAGCCCAGGTATTAGTAAGAATAGCCCAGGTATTAGTAAGAATAGCCCAGGTATTAGTAAGAATAGCCCAGGTATTAGTAAGAATAGTCCAGGTATTAGTAAGAATAGTCCAGGTATTAGTAAGAATAGTCCAGGTATTAGTAAGAATAGCCCAGGTATTAGTAAGAATAGCCCAGGTATTAGTAAGAATAGCCCAGGTATTAGTAAGAATAGCCCAGGTATTAGTAAGAATAGCCCAGGTATTAGTAAGAATAGCCCAGGTATTAGTAAGAATAGCCCAGGTATTAGTAAGAATAGCCCAGGTATTAGTAAGAATAGTCCAGGTATTAGTAAGAATAGTCCAGGTATTAGTAAGAATAGTCCAGGTATTAGTAAGAATAGTCCAGGTATTAGTAAGAATAGCCCAGGTATTAGTAAGAATAGCCCAGGTATTAGTAAGAATAGCCCAGGTATTAGTAAGAATAGCCCAGGTATTAGTAAGAATAGTCCAGGTATTAGTAAGAATAGTCCAGGTATTAGTAAGAATAGCCCAGGTATTAGTAAGAATAGCCCAGGTATTAGTAAGAATAGTCCAGGTATTAGTAAGAATAGTCCAGGTATTAGTAAGAATAGTCCAGGTATTAGTAAGAATAGTCCAGGTATTAGTAAGAATAGTCCAGGTATTAGTAAGAAGAATCGCGTATTAATAAGATTCACTTCACTGGCATTCAGTCCCGGGGGATTTGGCTGTGCACTTTGTAATGAATAACCGCTGCCATGGACACCCTAAAAACTTAGTAGCCGCCATTTTTGTTTTGCTAATAAGAGACATTTGCGCGGTCGTACAACGCTGTACCCAAACTACATTTTTATCATTTTCTTCCCACGAACAGAGATTTCTTTTGGTGGTATTTGATCACCTCTGGGGGTTATTATTTTTTTGCTAAACAAACTAAAAAATTCTAAATTTTTTGAAAAAATATATATTTTTCTTAGTTTCCGTTATAACATTTTGTTTTCTCCTTCACTAACGGGCACAGATGAGGCGGCACTGATGGACACTGATGAGGAGGCACTGTTATATATAATTGATGGGCACTGATATGCAGCACTGATGGGCACTGACAAGTGGCTGTGATGGGCACTGATGAGTGGCACTAATGGGAACTGACAGGCGGCACTGATGGGCACTGACAAGCGGATGTGATGGGCACTGGTAGGCGGCACTGACAGGTGACACTGGCAGGTGGCACTGATGGGCAACACTGATGATGAGGTACTAATGAGGTTTTGACAGGTGTTACTGTAGGGCACTGATTGGCAATGTCATGGACACTGACTGTCACGCTGGTGGGTACCAATTGGCACTTTATTGGGCACTGATAGGCGATCCTGAGGGGGCACTGACTGGGTACCTTTTTGGCACATCTGATGGGGCTGTGCTGATTATAAGCACAGACCCCCCTGACAGGGAGAGCCTCCGATCGGCTCCGATCAGCTCTCCCCGTCAGCATGAACTGAGGAATGCCGTTTACTGGCACTTCCTGGTCCATGCGATGATCAGCTGTGATTGGTCTGACAGAGGCTTCTTATCACGATCCGAGATGCGGCGTGTCAGACTGACACGCCACACTTGGCGATCGCCGCGCATGTTATCCTGCTGGACGTCATATGACACCCAGTCAGGATAACAGAACCCCTTCCCGGATGTCAATCTGTTGTCACGGGGTCTTTGTGCTTCTCTATGCAACGCAGGCAGATCTTGGATAGTGGGAGGGGCCGGCATGGCATTGTACATGGAGCTTCCATAAGTTTGGTCGGCTTTGTGATCTTTAGTTGCTCGCTCCTTCATGTAATAATAGAACACTCTGGCCCAGATTCACAAAGCACTTACGCCAACGTATAACACGTTACGCCGACGTAAGTGCAAATGTGCGCCAGCGTATGTGTGCGGCAGACCCACGAACCAACATGCGCCTAAAAACAGGCTACACCCCGCCGACGTAGCTTGCACACGCCGGCGTAGGGTGGGGGCACATTTAGGCTGGGAGCATGGCGCTGCTCCCATTGATTAGCCATCCAAACATGCAAATGAGGGAAATACGCAGATTCACGGACGTGCGTGTGCCGACGCAGGCTGTGCGTAAGTTGTACGTCCGGCGTGAAGTTATTCCCCATAAATGAGGTGCAACCCGGCAACAGACATGCTCAGGTCTGCACCAGGGAACACACGCCGGCGTATTGTGCGTTGGACGTGTGTCTGGCTGGGCGTACGTTATGTTCACGGCGTACGCAGTGATCCGGCGTAGCTTAGGCAGTTGTGCTGTCGTGGTTGTGATCAGGCGCAGGGGGGTGCTGTGCAATCGTCCAAGTCACGGGGCATGTGCAGTTCATGATACGTACCTGTCTGGCGCTCGGCCCATCATTTGCATGGGGTCACGCCCACTTCCACCTACGCCGGCGTGAGCCTTCGAAACCCATGCCACGCTGGCGCAGCGTTGGGAGCACTGGCTTGCTGAATGCAATGCTTGCCTCTCCGCGCTGCGTTGGCGTAGCGTACGGTGTTTGCTCTACGGCGGCGTAATGTGCGCCCTGCTCTCTGTGAATCTGGGCCTTTGTATTTTGTGATCTCACCTGCGTCCCCCTTCTCCCCTTTCGCTCCGGGGGTCCCCGGTGCTCCTCGCTCCCCGTTCATTCCCGGCTTTCCTGATAAACAAAATGAAATGTAATCAGAGTGGAGGACAAAATATTCATTGAGAACCCAACACACAGGAGACCAGATGACAGAATATTCTGCAACAATACAAAGTATCGATCACTCTTTACTTTGTTATTCAATGTATCAGATGTGTTCTGTGGTGTGATTGGTTGGAATGGAGGAGATCTGTACCTGGTATGAGGCTGATGTTGGTGATTCTCATGCCGAGTTGGATGTTCTGGTCTTTGATGATTTGGATTTCCTCCTTCAGGTCCTTCAGTCTCGGTGTGGCCCCTGGGGACCCTGCTGACTGCCGCGTGGCATTTCTCATGGTTACATCGCCCTCCGGACCAGAATCCTGGGGGGGTTCCTGTTTTTCTCCAGTTACCTTATCACTGCTGATGGTCTCATCCGGGCATTTCATGTTGCAGATCTCATTCCTCAGTGCTGAGAGCTCATGGCGGAGGGACATATCTACCGGGGGAGGGGAGGAGATACAAATGTCAGAAATAATCAATGTGAGTTTTTGTAGGGGTTGATGCATGGTGGGGGGAAAGGTTCGTGTTTAGGCGTTTGGGTGTTAATAAAAAAAAAGGAATAGGACTAAGATTAGGGTGAGGGTACTGTTTAGGGGTTTAGGTTTAAGGGTTGATGAGCAAGGGCTAGATTGAGGGCAAACAGAAGAGTTAGGTTTAGGGGTTATAGAGTAAGGATTAGATTGTGGACGAAGACTAGGGTTAGGTTTAGAGGTTAGGGTGAGCGTTAATGTATCGAGGCTTTGGTTGAATTTAAGGGTTGATGAGTAGGGGTTAGGTTGAGGACTAAGATTAGGGTTAGGTTTGGAGGTTATAGAGTAAGGATTAGATTGAGGACGAAGACTAGGGTTAGGTTTAGAGGTTAGGGTGAGGGTTAATGTATCCAGGCTTAGGTTGGGTTTAAGGGTTGATGAGTAAGGGTTAGGTTGAGGACTAAGATTAGGGTTAGGTTTGGAGGTTAGGGTGAAGGTTAATGTATCCAGGCTTAGGTTGAGGGCAAACAGTAGAGTTAGGTTTATGGGTTATAGAGTAAGGATTCGATTGAGGAACGAAGACTAGGGTTAGGTTTAGAGGTTAGGGTGAGGGTTAATGTATCCAGGCTTAGGTTGGGTTTAAGGGTTGATGAGTAAGGGTTAGGTTGAGGACTAAGATTAGGGTTAGGTTTACGGGTTATAGAGTAGGGTTTAGATTTAGGGCAAAGAGTAGAGTTAGGTTTATGAGTTATAGAGTAAGGATTAGATTGAGGACGAAGACTAGGGTTAGGTTTGGAGGTTAGGGTGAGGGTTAATGTATCCAGGCTTAGGTTGAGTTTAAGGGTTGATGAGTAAGGGTTAGGTTGAGGATTAAGATTAGGGTTAGGTTTAAGGGTTGATGAGCCAGGGCTAGATTGAGGGCAAACAGTAGAGTTAGGATTAGGGGTTATAGAGTAGGGATTAGATTGAGGATGAAGATTATGGTTAGTTTTGGAGGTTAGGGTGAGGGTTAATGTATCCAGGCTTAGGTTGAGTTTAAGATTAGGGTTAGGTTTACAGGGTTATAGAGTAGGGTTTAGATTGAGGGCAAAGAGTAGAGTTAGGTTTAGGGGTTATAGAGTAAGGATTAGATTGAGGACGAAGACTAGGGTTAGGTTTAGAGTTTAGGGTGAGGGTTAATGTATCGAGGCATTGGTTGAGTTTAAGGGTTGATGAGTAAGGGTTAGGTTGAGGACTAAGATTAGGGTTAGGTTTATAGGGTTGAAGAGTAGGGATTAGAATGGTGGACCGTTTTCATCAGACCAAACCGATCGTGTGTGGGCCCCATCGGTTATTTATCCATTGGTTACAAAAAATGGAACTTGTTTTAAAATTAACCGATGGATACCTAACCGATAGAAAAAAAACGATCGTCTGTAACCGATGGTGTGTAGGCACGACTGGCCATCAGTCAGCTTCATCGGACAACTGATGGAAAAATCCATCAGACTGTTTTCATCGGATTGACCGATCGTGTGTACAGGGCATTAGACTAGGGTTTGGTTTACACGCTAGGATGAGGGTTAATGTTTAGGGGTTTAGTTTGAGTTTAGGGGTTAGGATTAAAGGGTTGAAGAGTAGAGGCTAAATTGAGGACTAAGATCAGGGGTTAGGTTTAGAGGTATCCAGGGCCTGGATACATTAACCCTCACCCTAACCTCCAAACCTAACCCTAGTCTTTTGTCCTCAATCTAATCCTTAGGCCTCGTACACACGATAGGTTAACCAGAGGACAACGGACAGATGGACCGTTGTCATAGGTTAACCGATGAAGCTGACTGATGGTCAGTCGCGCCTACACACCATCAGTTAAAAAAACGATCGTGTCAGAACGCGGTGACGTAAAACACGACGACGTGCTGAAAAAAACGAAGTTCAACGCTTCCAAGCATGCGTCGACTTGATTCTGAGCATGCGTGGATTTTTAACCGATGGTCGTGCCTACTAACGATCGGTTTTGACTTATCGGTTAGGAATCCATCGGTTAATTTTAAAGCAAGTTGGCTTTTTTTAACCTATGGATAAATAACCTATGGGGCCCACACACGATCGGTTTTGACCGATGAAAACGGTCCATCAGGGTTAATGTTTAGTGGTTTAGGCTGAGATTGAGGGTTAGGTTTAAAGGCTGATAAGAAAGAAAGAGGTTGAAAACTAAAACCAGGGTGAGGTATAAAGGTTTGGGTGAGAATTTATGTTTAGGTTGAGTTTAAGCGTTAAGTTTAAGTCTTGATAAATAGGGGTTAGGTTGAGGACTAAAATTAGGGTTAGGTTTATAGAGTAGGGATTAGATTAAAGACTAAGATTGGGGTAAGGGCTAATAAATTATTGTGAGGGTTAATATTAAGGAGTTTAGTTTCATTTCTGAGTTAGGATGAAGGGTTGAAGAGTAGAGGCTAGGTTGTGGACTAAGGCTAGGGTTAGGTTTAGAGGTTGGGGTGAGGGTTAATGTTTAGGGGTTTAGGTTGAGTTTAAAGGTTAGGATTAAGTGTTGAAAAGTAGAGGCTAGGTTGAGGACTAAGAGTTGGGTTATATTTTTAGGTTCAAGGTAATATTTAGGTGATTAGGTTGAGTTTAAGGGTTGATGAGTAGGGGTTAGGTTGCGGATTAGGTTTAAGTTTAGAGGTTATTATAGCGTAGGGATTAGGTTGAGGACTAAAACTATGGTTAGGTTTAGAAGTTAGGGTTAATGTTTAGGGGTTTCGATTTGAGTTTAAGGGTTAATGATAAATAGGGGTTAGGTTGAGGACTAAGATTAGGATTGGATTTATAGAGTAGGGATTAGATTGAAGACTAAGACTAGGCATAGGTTTAAAGGTTGGGGTGAGGGTTAATGTTTAAGGGTTAGGATTAAGGGTTGAAGAGTAAAGGCTAGGCTAATGACTAAGAGTTGGGTTATGTTTAGAGGTTAGAGTTAATATTTAGGTGATTTGGTTGAGTTTAAGGGTTGATGAGTAGGGGTTAGGTTGCGGATTAGGTTTAAATTTAGAGGTTATTATAGCGTAGGGATTAGGATGAGGATTAAAACTGTGGTTAGGTTTAGAAGTTAGGGTTAATGTTTAGGGGTTTCGTTTGGGTTTAAGGGTTAATGATAAATAGGGGTTAGGTTGAGGACTAAGTTTGAGATTGGGTTTATAGAGTAGGGATTAGATCGAAGACTAAGACTAGAGTTAGGGTTAAGAGGTTAGGTGAGAGTTAATGTTTAGGTTGAGTTTAAGGGTTAGGATTAAGTGTTGAAGAGAAGAGGCTAGGTTGAGTCTAAGAGTAGGGTTATATTTAGAGGTTAGATTTAATGTTTAGGTGATTTAGTTGAGTTTAAGGGTTGATGAGTAGGGGTTAGGTTGATGACTAAGATTAGGGTTAGGCTTAAAAGTTATAGCATAGAGATTAGGTTTTGGACTAAGACTAGGGTTAGGTTTAGCTGTTAGGGTGAGGGTTAATGTTTAGGGGATTATGTGTAGTTTAAGGGATCAGGGCTCCCTCTGGCCCCCCCTTAGTGACGCCAATGTAGGTGATCATTACCTCTGAAGGCCAGGAACACAAAGCCGCAGGTCAGAAGGAGGAGAGACACGCCCACAGCGACACGAGATCCATGTCCTTGGCATTTTCCTCTCGGCTTGTGATCTGAGAAGGGAAGAAAAGATCGGAGAGATCGGAAGTGAACTTTACTGAACAAGCCAAAGAAAAGAGGACCTGTCACCGCCACACACATCAAGGACTGAGCTGGACTCGGTTTGATGACCGAACTCTGCGGTTGTCTTTTTGAAAAGATTTATTTCAACATTTTTAAAACTTGGCGAGAAAGTCAGGAAATAGTTTGAACCCCCCCCCCCCCCCCCGCTGGGTTCCTTGTCTTTATCACATAAAGGGGGATTTTCCGTCACTTCCTGTGTTAGCCAGTTGTCCCCATTAGAAGATTTGCCATCACTTTCTCCAGTGGTGACATCACAGACAACAATGTAGAGAAGGGGTGTGTCCCCTCACTTCACGCTCCAGATCTGCTGTCACACTGTGCCCCGACGCGCCCGCTCTCCACCCCTTTTACGCGCAGCTGGCACGAAAAGCACACCCTGCATGTGCACCTACCTTCTAACTGACTGACCACGTGTGTGCAATGCACACCCCACGCCAACCACAAGGGAATCAGAGCCAAGGGGGCAGAGCCAGAGAATGGGGACGAGGCAGTATACCCATTCTAGGTTATGCATTAGCAGTGGGTGGAGGGGGGGGGGGGCAGTTTTGCATCTGGTACTGATCCAATGTGAGATTATCAGAGGTTTTAAAAAGCCATTGCTAAAGGTTCCAGAACTGGATACAATGTAGCCCATGAACCTTACCTCTCCCATGTGAATTCATTGGTGTCAGTAAGTAGAATAGTGTCCCATCATTGGTGTCAGTGGGAGGAATAGTGTCCCATCATTGGTGTAAGTGGGAGGAATAGTGTCTCATCATTGGTGTCAGTGGGAGGAATAGTGTCCCTTCATTGGTGTCAGTGGGAGGAATAGTGTCCCATCATTGGTGTCAGTGGGAGGAATAGTGTCCCATCATTGGTGTCAGTGGGAGGAATAGTGTCCCTTCATTGGTGTCAGTGGGAGGAATAGTGTCCCATCATTGGTGTCAGTGAGAGGAATAGTGTCCCATCATTGGTGTCAGTGGGAGGAATAGTGTCCCATCATTGGTGTCAGTGGGAGGAATAGTGTCCCATCATTGGTGTCAGTGGAGGAATAGTGTCCCATCATTGGTGTCAGTGGGAGGGATAGTGTCCCATCATTGGTGTCAGTGGGAGGAATAGTGTTCCATCATTGGTGTCAGTGGGAGGAATAGTGTCCCATCATTGGTGTCAGTGGGAGGAATAGTGTCCCATCATTGGTGTCAGTGGGAGGAATAGTGTCCCATCATTGGTGTCAGTGGGGGGAATAGTGTCCCATCATTGGTGTCAGTGGGAGGAATAGTGTCCCATCATTGGTGTCAGTGAGAGGAATAGTGTCCCATCATTGGTATCAGTAGGAGGAATAGTGTCCCATCATTGGTGTCAGTGAGAGGAATAGTGTCCCATCATTGGTATCAGTAGGAGGAATAGTGTCATTGGTGTCAGTGGGAGGAATAGTGTCCCATCATTGGTGTCAGTGAGAGGAATAGTGTCCCATCATTGGTGTCAGTGGGAGGAATAGTGTCCCATCATTGGTGTCAGTGGGAGGAATAGTGTCCCATCATTGGTGTCAGTGGAGGAATAGTGTCCCATCATTGGTGTCAGTGGGAGGGATAGTGTCCCATCATTGGTGTCAGTGGGAGGAATAGTGTTCCATCATTGGTGTCAGTGGGAGGAATAGTGTCCCATCATTGGTGTCAGTGGGAGGAATAGTGTCCCATCATTGGTGTCAGTGGGAGGAATAGTGTCCCATCATTGGTGTCAGTGGGGGGAATAGTGTCCCATCATTGGTGTCAGTGGGAGGAATAGTGTCCCATCATTGGTGTCAGTGAGAGGAATAGTGTCCCATCATTGGTATCAGTAGGAGGAATAGTGTCCCATCATTGGTATCAGTAGGAGGAATAGTGTCCCATCATTGGTGTCAGTGGGAGTAATAATACCCCACTATAGGAACCCTCTCTTGGAGCTCCCCCTGCTGGTTACAATGTGTCATGTTGTGTCAGGAAGACACACACGGCTCTCCTGAGGCTCCACCCACGTTCTCTCCTCATTATTATTATTATTATTTCTGTATGACGGACGTCTTTCTTCTGTGGAAGATTTCGGTGGCGGTAGAAATTTAGCAATTTTGTGTTTTTCTCTCAAAAGTGTCAGTGAACTTTTTGTGGTCATCAGTTTCTTTTCTTTTTGTTTTTACAAAGTAATTTTTTTTTTATAAAAGGGGAAGTTCCTCCAATCACATTCCTGTGACTCTCTGTGGGGGGTAGGGGGGGGGAATGCTGCCGTCAGGAATATTTCACTTAAAGCAGAACTCCGAGCAGCTCCGGGAGACTCCGATTACTGCAGCTCTGTAATCATAAATACATTAATAAATGTCTCTTCAGATACAATGTGACCTAGAATCAGCCCCTCCCTACCCCCTGTACAGTGGGAGGAATAGTGCCCCATCGTTGGTGTCAGTGGAAGGAATAGTGTCCCATCATTGGTGTCAGTGGAAGGAATAGTGACCCATCATTGGTGTCAGTGGGAGGAATAGTGTCCCATCATTGGTGTCAGTGGGAGGAATAGTGTCCCATCATTGGTGTCAGTGGGAAAAATAGTGTCCCATCATTGGTGTCAGTGGGAGGAATAGTGTCCCATCATTGGTGTCAGTGGGAGGAATAGTGTCCCATCATTGGTGTCAGTGGGAGGAATAGTGTCCCATCATTGGTTTCAGTGGGGGGAATAGTGCCCCATCATTGGTGTCAGTGGGAGGAATAGTGTCCCATCATTGGTGTCAGTGGGAGGAATAGTGTCCCATCATTGGTGTCAGTGGGGGGAATAGTGTCCCATCATTGTTGTCAGTGGGAGGAATAGTGTCCCATCATTGGTGTCAGTGGGAAAAATAGTGTCCCTCATTGGTGTCAGTGGGAAAAATAGTGTCCCATCATTGGTGTCAGTGGGAGGAATAGTGTCCCATCATTGGTGTCAGTGAGAGGAATAGTGTCCCATCATTGGTGTCAGTGGGAGGAATAGTGTCCCATCATTGGTGTCAGTGGGAGGAATAGTGTCCCATCATTGGTGTCAGTGGGGGGGAATAGTGTAATGTCATAGATATTCCAACCCAGCTCACATTGGTCTTTTTCGGGGGGAAAGGGGGTGTTATGTGCACCCCTCAGAGTTAGGGCTTCTCTACTATAGAAAGAGCCCCGTCCCCCCCCAGAGTTTTAGGTGATGGTATATCCAGGTTCCGGGGGTGCCCCCCCTCTGTTTTGGGTAATTTCCATCATATGATAATAAGTGTTCTAGCGAGAAGTGAAATTTGCAGACTCATCGTAATAATCTTTCGACATCTACGATTGAACTTTAATTATACAATTCTTATCACACCCTCCTCCTCTCCCCCCCCCCCCCCCAGATCAGATTTCTATTTCTTCATAGAGGACAACAGAGAAAATCTGAATCTTTCTCTCACTTCTTGTTTCTGCCACAAAGGAGATTTTATCAGATCAGCATTCTCTGCGGTGAATTCCCTGTCACACTCTGAGCTTGGAGAAGTGTGGTGACCCCCCCCCCCCCCGCACTGGGTGTTTCTGGGCGGGGAGCACTTCCTCCTGACAGTGCCGAGGTCGCCTTTGCTAGCCTTGGTTTGTGAACATGCTCTCTGCCTGGCTGTGAAGGTGATCCTGAGGCTTCCAAATAATTTCTGAGTGTACATCCCACCGAGGGGGGTGATAGAACTGCATTGGGCAGCTACAGAGTGTTCCCACCGCAAAAAAGAGCAAAGGCCTCGTCACCTACCTGAATAAAAGTCAAGCTGTAGTGTGTGACAAAAAACGTTATTCCGTTTCAATAATGTCAGATAAAACCCCCATTCCTGATCCCGCCGATTGGCTTCCACTGTGTCCAATCACAGCGGGAGCAGGTCTCCTGTGGCACGCACCCCAGAAGAAGGAATCACGTACAGGTACGTGATTTCGCGTTTAAGGGCCTCCCTGCCACATAGACCTTGGGTGGCTACAAGAGCATTCCCACCACAAGACAGAGCAAAGGCCTCGTCACCTACCTGGGTATTGTGTGCTGAATAAAAGTCAAGCTGTAGTAGTGTGCGGCAAAAAATGTTATTCTGTCCAAATAAAGTCAGAGAAAACCTCTATTCCTGATCCCGCCAATTGGCCTCTGTTGTGTCCAATCACAGCGGGAGCAGACCTCTGGTGGCACGCACCCCAGACCCAGAAGAAGGAATCACGTACAGGTACGTGATTTTGCTCTTAAGAGCCTCCCTGCCACATAGGCCTTGGGCGGCTACAAGAGCATTCCCACCACAAGACAGAGCAAAGGCCTCGTCACCTACCTGAATAAAAGTCAAGCTGTAGTGTGCGCCAAAAAAACGTTATTCCGTCTAAACAAAGTCCGATAAAACCCCCATTTCTGATCCCACCGATTAGCTTCCACTGTGTCCAATCACAGCGGGAGCAGACCTCCGGTGGCACACACCCCAGACCCAGAAGAAGGAATCACGTACAGGTACGTGATTTCACGCTTAAGGGCCTCCCTGCCACATAGACATTGGGCGGCTACAAGAGCATTCCCACCACAAGACAGAGCAAAGGCCTCGTCCCCTACCTGGGCATTGCATGCTGAATAAAAGTCAAGCTGTAAATAAAGTCAGAGAAAAACGCTGATTGGCTTCCACTGTGTCCAATCACAGCGGGAGCAGACCTCCGGTGGCACGCACCCCAGACCCGGAAGAAGGAATTTTTGCGCTTAAGGTCCTCCCTGCCACATAGAAATTGGGCGGCTACATTCCCACCACAAGACAAAGTAAAGGCCTCGTCACCTACCTGGGCATTGCGTGCTGAATAAAAGTCAAGATGTAGTGTTTGGCAAAAAGCGCTATTCCGTCCAAATAAAGTCAGAGAAAACCCCCATTCCTGATCCCGCCGATTGGCTTCCACTGTGTCCAATCACAGCGGGAGCAGGTCTCCAGGGGCATGCGCCCCAGACCCAAAACTTGGAAACACGTACAGGTACGTGATTTTGCGCTTAAGGGCCTCCCTGCCACATAGGCTTTGGGCGGCTACAAGAGCATTCCCACCACAAGACAGAGTAAAGGCCTCGTCCCCTACCTGGGCATTGCGTGCTGAATAATAGTCAAGCTGTAGTGTGCAGCAAAAAACTTTATTCCGTCTCCAAGAAGTCAGAGAAAACCCCCATTCCTGATCCCGCTGATTGGACACAGCGGAAGCCAATCACAGCGAGAGCAGTTCTCCAGAGGCGCACGCCTCAGACCCGGAAGAAGGAATCCTCTGTGCACCTCTCTGATCCCGGTTTCCTTTACGAAGCTTATGATTCCTCCCGGCTTTGAGGCTACGGAACTTTAAATAGGGATATAGGACTTTAAAATACGAGGGGAAAGCAGAAAATTCTAGAAGGGTCTAGAATATGTGACTCTCCTGATAGCAACTGCCAAGCACTGCTTTCGGGGGGCACCAAAACAAAGAAAGCTTCCACCTGGATGGAAACATTGTATACATGTCAGGATACAATCCCTGGTCAGCGAGACTCTAGGTAATGAAATGAGGAGGATCATAAGAACCTCAGGGCCAGCAAGTCCTCACTATAAAACAAGACAAGGGCGCACCAGCCTAGCGCATTACCATAATACTCAGTTTATTGATAATATACTCACAAACAATATAAAAAGCCTAGCATGTCAAAAGACCAAGATCGACGGTCTCCAGATCAACCACGCATGTCCTATGACACAGGAAGACGCCTTTTGCTTCTGATATTACTTTTACGGGTTTCGAGGAGTGACCCCTCTTCTTCAGAGCCAAATCTAACAATGTCTGAAGTCTGGTTTAAATATGATGAATAAAATCAGATAATATACTCACAAACACTACAGAAAGGCTAGCATGTCAAAAGACCAAGATCGACTGTCTCCAGATCAACCACGCATGTCCTATAACACAGGAAGACGCCTTTTACTTCTGATATGACTTTTACGGTTTTCGAGGGGTGACCCCTCTTCTTCAAAGCCAAATCTAACAATGTCTGGTTTAAATATGATGAATAAAATCAGATAATATACTCACAAACTATACAGAAAGGCTAGCTTGTCAAAAGACCAAGATCGACTGTCTCCAGATCAACCACGCCTTTCCTATGACACAGGAAGACGCCTTTTGCTTCTGATATGACTTTTACAGGTTTTGAGGGGTGACCCCTCTTCTTCAGAGCCAAATCTAACAATGTCTGAAGTCTGGTTTAAATATGATGAATAAAATCAGATAATATACTCACAAACACTACAGAAAGGCTAGCATGTCAAAAGACCAAGATCGACTGTCTCCAGATCAACCACGCATGTCCTATAACACAGGAAGACGCCTTTTACTTCTGATATGACTTTTACGGTTTTCGAGGGGTGACCCCTCTTCTTCAAAGCCAAATCTAACAATGTCTGGTTTAAATATGATGAATAAAATCAGATAATATACTCACAAACACTACAGAAAGGCTAGCATGTCAAAAGACCAAGATCGACTGTCTCCAGATCAACCACGCACACGTCCTATGACACAGGAAGACGCCTTTTGCTTCTGATATTACTTTTACGGGTTTCGAGGAGTGACCCCTCTTCTTCAGAGCCAAATCTAACATTGTCTGAAGTCTGGTTTAAATAGTCTTACTACCTCACCACACCAAGGACACAGTTACCTCCCACTCCAGGTCCATGGGTTTATGGACACTGATCTATAATGAATAGTCAAGTCCCTAGGGGGGGTGAACTATTTTAAGTGGAGACGTCCTTATGAGTGGTTGGACATATGATGCACTTCTATCTGCAATATACAGTATATGTATCTTAACAAGAACATGTTTATATGGTGTAAATATGAAGGTGGGCCTGTGATCTGTGGCCCAACTCCCATGGAGTGGGAGGGGCTTGTGTCCTTAGTGTAGTGGGGTACCAGGCGATGGATGCGACTGGCTGCATCCGGTTTTCTGGGACACAGCGAGAGCAACAGATGTTGTGTTCCTCCCACTTCGTGACGTCACAAACCAGAAGTGAGGGGGATTTAGTCATTTCTGGTTCAGACGTTGTTAGATTGGACACTCGAAAAAGAGGGGTTGCCCCTCGAAACAAGTATTCCTTATCCAACTCACAAGGGGTCTTCCTGCTTTTATAGGGCATGCGTGGTTGATCTTTAGACAGCCAATCTCTGTCTTTCGCCATGCTATCCTGTTTGTGAGTATATTATCTGCTTTTATTCATCAATACATGTAGTATCAGGGCCTTTTTTCAGCAGGAACACGGGGGAACGCAGTTCCGGCACCTCCAGCTCTGAATGTATGTAAGGGTGCTTGGAGGTGGGTATCGAGTGGAACCAAGGAATGTTGCTCGGAGGTGGGTAGGGTAGGGAGAAAAGTAAAGGTGGTCGGAGGTGGATAGGGGGTGGCACAAGAAATGGTGCTTGGCGGTGGATAGGGGGTGGCACAAGAAATGGTGCTTGGCGGTGGATAGGGGGGTGGCACAAGGAATGGTGCTCGGAGGTGGGTAGGGGGTGGAACCAAGAAATGGTGCTCGGAGGTGGGTAGGGGGTGAAACCAATGAATGCTGCTCGGAGGTGGTTAGGGCGTGGAACCAAGGAACGGTGCTCGGAGGTGGGTAAGGGGTGGAGAAAAGGAATGATGCTTGGAGGTTGGGGTCGGTTGGAACCAAAGAATGGTACTTAGGAGGTGGGTAGGGGGTGGAACCAAGAAATGGTGCTCAGAGGTGGGTAGGGGGTGAAACCAATGAATGCTGCTCGGAGGTGGTTAGGGCGTGGAACCAAGGAACGGTGCTCGGAGGTGGGTAAGGGGTGGAGAAAAGGAATGATGCTTGGAGGTTGGGGTCGGGTGGAACCAAAGAATGGTACTTAGGAGGTGGGTAGGGGGTGGAACCAAGAAATGGTGCTCAGAGGTGGGTAGGGGGTGAAACCAGTGAATGGTGCTTGGGGATGGACACAAAAGGTGACTCAGAAGGAGGGAGTTCCTGCACCTATTCTCTGAGAAAAAAAGCCCTGTGTAGTATTATTGGTAATGCGCTAGGCTGGTGCACCCCCTCTCTTTGCTGTTCTGTAGTGCTGCGTATGAAGAAATACCCATAGTCCCAGGAGGGCTGCAAGGACTTAGAGCTTTGTAACCATCAACTAGAAGTGCAGAGAACCTGTTAGACCCTTAGCACCGCACTCGATCTCGGAGGATTGAGTCCATACCTGTCCTCCCCTTCATTCCCAGTGTCCGTTTTTTTAATTTGATTGAGTGTACTAAGTTCCCGCACGTCCTCCACTGACAGCTCCCACATTTTAGTAGCGACAGGTTAACTTTAAGAGCCCCACCCACGCGGTGCCTATGTGCTTATTGAGGTTTGGGAGTTCCAGGGGACACAAAGAAAAATATTTGGGAAAAGTGAAAAGGTACAGGTGGCCCCGCCTGGCCTGCCGATTTGTGACACAAGTTTATTCTATGACAGGTTCTCTTTATGGTTCTTTGAACCACCGATAGGCACTGGGAGATTAGAAAAAAAGGGGAACTGAGAGTTTTCAATTCCCTGAAATTTGGGTGAAGTTTCACTATTCCTGCAAAATCTTCAGAGCCAATAGGGAAGGAGGGATTACCGCGTTTTTTGGAGGTTTGATGGGCTTTAGATGTGTGACAGAAGCTCCTTCCATCCATCACAGACCTCTTCTTGTGCCGAAATTCATCTCCTCATTGGGATCATTTATTCACATTTCTGTTGTGCCAAAACCGGCCCGGAAAAAAAATTGAAAAAAAAAAAAAAAAAGCACAAATGCAAAAATCACTAAATGAACTAAACTACCCAAATACTCCCTCCAAAAAATCACAACCCGCTAAATAAATAAAAAAATAACAATAAAAAAAAAAATGAAAATTTCCACCCAAGCATTGATAGCAAGAGTTATGCCGCGTACACACGACCGTTTTTCGGGTTCTAAAAAATTAAGTTTTTAAGGGTCTTGAAAAAAACTAAGGCCCAGGTTCAGATAGAGATACGACGGCGTATCTCCTGATACGCCGTCGTATCTCTGAGTTCCGTCCGTCGTATCTATGCGCCTGATTCATAGAATCAGGTTCCACATAGATCTCCCTAAGATCCGACAGGTGTAAGTGACTTACACCGTCGGATCTTAGGCTGCAGTTCCAGGCCGGCCGCTAGGTGGCGTTTCGTTTTTTTCACGCGACGAATATGCAAATGAGGATTTTCGCCGATTCAGAAACGAACGCCCGCCCGGCGCTTTTTTTCACGTCGTTTGCGTTCGGCGGATAGTTACCCCTGCTATATGCGGCGTATCCTATGTTAAGTATGGCCGTCGTTCCCGGGTCGAATTTTGAATTTTTTACGTCGTTTGCGTAAGTCGGTCGCGAATACAGATGGACATAATTTGCGTTCACGTCGAAACCAATGACATCCTAGCGACGTCAATTGGAGCCATGCACGCTGGGAAATTTAGGGGACGGCGCATGCGCAGTTCGTTCGGCGCGGGGACGCGCCTAATTTAAATGTTATACACCCCCTAGCCGCGGAATTTGAATTCCGCCGGGGGATTTACAAACCGCCGGCGCAACTTTAGAGGCAAGTGCTTTCTGAATACAGCACTTGCCTCAAAAACTTGCGCCGGCGGATCATAAATCAGATAGGTTACGCGGATCTAAAGATCCACTAATCTATCTGAATCTAGCCCTAAGTTTTTTTCAACCCGATCATTAAAACAGCCTTGCCTACACACGATCGTGAAAAAAAAAATGCTCTAGCAAAGCGCGGTGACGTACAACACGTACAACGGCACTATAAAGGGGAAGTTCCATGCGGATGGCGCCACCCTTGGGGCTGCTTTAGCTGATTCCGTGTTAGTAAAAGACGATTTGCGCTTTAATGTCTGTTACAGCGTGATGAATGTGCGATCTCCATTCCAAATAATAGTTTTACCAGAACGAGCGCTCCCGTCTCATAACTTGCTTCTGAGCATGCGCGTTTTTTTCACGTCGTTAAAGCCCACACACGACCATTTTTTACAACCTTAAAAAACGACAAAGTAAAAAAAGTCGTGAAAAAATAGAGCATGTTCGAAATTTTTAATGGCCATTTTTTAGATCGTGAAAAATGCTCTGGAGCCCGCACACCATCGTTTTTAATGACATAAAAAAAACATAATTTTTTAGAACCCGAAAAAACGGTCGCATGTACACGGGATAGTTCTTTGGGGAGATTTTTCACACTGTGAGGGCCATATCCACATACATTTAGATGGGCGCAGCGTATGTGAGATGCGCTACGCCGCTGTAACTTATTTTTAATTCTTTGAATCCACAAAGAATTTGCGCCGTAAGTTACGGCGGCGTAGTGTATCTCTCGGCGCGTAATTCAAATTGGCGAGTAGGGGGCGTGTTTCATTTAAATGAAGCGCGCGCCCGCACCGAATGAACTGCGCATGCGCCGTCCCAAAATTTCCCGCCGTGCATTGCGCTAAATGACGTCGCAAGGACGGCATTTTTTTTTAACTTAGACGTGAGTTACGTCCATCCCGATTCATGGACGACTTACGCAAAAAAAAAAAAAAAAAATTAAAATTTCGACGCGGGAACGACGGCCATACTCAACATGGCAAGTCTAACTATACGCCGCAAAATAGCAGCTTTAACTATACGCCGGAAAAAGCCGACTAGAGACGACGTAAGAGAATGCGACGGCCGCGCGTACGTTCGTGGATCGTCGGAAAAAGCTAATTTGCATACCCGACGCGGAAAACGACGTAAACTCCACCCAGCGGACGCCAAAGTATTGCACCTACGATCCGAAGGCGTACGAAGCCGTACGCCTGTCGGATCGAACCCAGATGCCGCTGTATGTTGGTTTGAGGATTCAAACTAAAGATACGACGCGGGAAATTTGAAAGTACGCCGGAGTATCAGTAGATACGCCGGCGTACTCTCTCTGTGGATCTGGCCCTGAATTTTTACCATTTTGGTAAAATCATTATTGAAAAAGGTGAAATTAAGGTATTTTTTTTTAGTTTTTAAGGGTACAATGGGGGTCAAATGTCTCAGGAGAGTTACAGATGCTCTTTCATCCCCCCCCCTCCTTTTCTGCTCATCTATACCTCAAAATAAAATTTGGCAATAGTGATGTTAAAAAAAGATATATCAGGGAGAAAAAGCAGAAATGATAACTTCTTAAGAAAAAAAAACTGCCATACATTTTTTTTTTTTTAAATGCTAAATATGTTTTATGTAATTTTAGATTACCGGAAAAAAATGAAACTTTCAATTCCCCTCAATAAACTGCTTAGACGGAAAAAAAGAAGTACTTTGTGGTTTTGTTTTGGTTTATATAAGGCGGCTTTATTGATTTCATTTTTATTTTTTATTTAGTTATAGTTTACTTTTTTTGTGTGTGTATTTGATCATTATTGTGTATTTCCTTTTTTTTATATTACCTTTTTGTGTGCGTATTTGATCATTATTTTTTTTTATTTTCTTTGTGTATGTATTTGATCATTATTATGTATTTCCTTTTTTATTTAACTTTTTTTGTGTGATCATTATTGTGTGTTTTCTTTTTTTAGTTTAACTTTTTGTGTGTGATCATTATTGTGCATTTCCATTTTTCTTTTACCTTTTTGTGTGTGATCATTATTGTGTATTTCCTTTTTTATTTAACTTTTTTTGTGTGCGTATTTGATCATTAGTGTATTTTTTTACTTTTATTTCTTTTACGTTTTTTTTGTGTATGTAATTAATCATTATTGTAGTTTTTCTTTTTTTTTACTTTTTTTGTGCATATTTGATCATTATTGTGTATTTCCTTTTTTTATGTTACCTTTTTGTGTGTGTATTTGATCATTATTTTTTTTTCTTTGTGTATGTATTTGATCATTATTATCTATTTCCTTTTTTTATTTAACTTTTTGTGTGTGATCATTATTGTGCGTTTCCTTTTTTATTTTACTCTTTTGTGTGCGTATTTGATCATTATTGTTTTTTTTCTTTTTTTTCTTTTGCTTTTTTTGTGTGTGATCATTATTGTGCATTTCCTTTTTTATTTTACTTTTTTGTGTGTGTATTTGATCATTAGTGTATTTTTTTACTTTTATTTCTTTTACGTTTTCTTGTGTATGTAATTAATCATTATCGTAGTTTTTCTTTTCTTTTTTTTTTTACTTTTTTGAGTGCATATTTGACCATTATTGTGTATTTCCTTTTTGATTTTACCCTTTTGTGTGTATATTTGATCATTATTGTGTATTTCCTTTTTTTTATTTTATCTTTTTGTGTGTGTATTTGATCATTATTGTGTTTTTTCTTATTTTATGTGATCAGAATTTTTTTTTGTTAGAGAAAAATACTGTATATACTCGAATATAAGCCGAGGCACCTAATTTTACCACAAAAAAATGGGAAAACGTATTGACTCAAGTATAAGCCTCACTGTGCCCATGCCTCACCGTACCCATGCCTCACCATACCAATGCCTCACCGTGTCCATGCCTCACCGTGCCCATGCCTCACCGTGCCCATGCCTCACCGTGCCCATGCCTCACCGTGCCCATGCCTCACCGTGTCCATGCCTCACCGTGTCCATGCCTCACCGTGCCCATGCCTCACTGTGCCCATGCCTCCCTGTGCCCATGCCTAGACTGACGTTTAATATGGGAGTATATAGAAGGGGTGCCCGGGTTTGAAAAAAATCGGTGCTCCCCGGCCGTAGGTCCCCCAGACAGCAAACTTTGCACACTTGTAGAGGAGAACTGGGGCTACATGTGTGCCACGTTTTGGGTCCAGGGGACCTACGGACGGCACCGGGTCCCTAAAATGACTGGAGAAATTACCATTTAACATGGGAGTCTATGGAAGGGGTGTCCGACTTTGAAAAATCGGTGCTCCCCGGCCGTAGGTCCCCCAGACAACAAACTTTGCACACTTGTAGAGGAAGAGTGGGGCTACATGTGTGCCAAGTACCGGGTCCCCAAAGTCCGGGAGATCAGGCGCAGAAAGGTGACTTGAGTATAAGCCGAGGGGGGCATTTCCAGCACCAAAAAACTCGGCTTATATTGGAGTATATACGGTAGATCATAGATATTTTTGGGTTTTCCGTCTTTCTCCGGGATCCACTGTGGGATTTACGGTTTTGCGGTAGCAAAGTGTTATTATTTTCAGTCTTATTTTGTTTGTTTTTGTCTTCTGGTTGAGATGAACACACATCGTTTTTGAATAACTGCCGCATTATGGTATCTATCTATATATACACACATTTTTTTTTTTTTTACTATGCCAAATATGGGGTAGATTCAAGAAGCAATTGCGTCTGTGTAACCATAGGTTACACAGCGCAATTGCTTACTTCCCCCGGCGTAACGAGTGCTCCTGATTCAGGAACCTCGTTACGCCGACTGCAGCCTAAGATCTGCGCGGCATAAGGCTCTTATGCCCGCATATCTTAGGCTGCATTCTTGCGATGGCCGCTAGGTGGCGTTCCCGTTGTGGTCAGCGTAGAGTATGCAAATTGCATACTAACACCGATTCACAACGTTGCGCGAGGCCTGCGTACGCAATATACGTAGTTTACGTACGGCAGTTTTCGCGCAAGGCTGCCCATGCTATTAGCAGGGGCAGCCAATGTTACGTATACCCGTCGTTCCCGCGTCGCAAAATTTGAATTTTACATAGTTTGCGTAAGTGAATCGTGAATGGCGCTGGACGCCATTCACGTTCACTTTGAAGCAAATGACGTCCTTGCGACGTCATTTGCCGCAATGCACGTCGGGAAAGTTTCCCGACGGAGCATGCGCTCTACGCTCGGCGCGGGAGCGCGCCTAATTTAAATGATTCCCGCCCCCTATGGGATCATTTAAATTACGCGCTCTTGCGCCGGGCATTTTGCCGGCGCGCCCGCGCAATTTACGGAGCTTCTGCTCCGTGAATCAAGGGCAGCGCAAAAAAATTGCGGGGGCGCAGGGCAAAATCGTTGCCCTGCGCCTCCGTAATAAATGCGCAAATCTTACTGAATCTGGCCCTATGTTCCTTGAAACACAGATGAGCCGGGAAATGGAAGCAAAATTGAAACTCTCAGGTTCCCTCAATGAGCTTCTTACATAGAAGAAAAAACAAAAGCTACTTTGTGGTTTATTTTAGTCTACAATAGTTTAGTTCATTTAGTGTTCTTTGTACAGTATCTGTTTTTATTTGTTTCTGTTTTTTTTTTTCTTCTTCCTCTTTGATCATTATTTACGTATTGGGCCAGATCCACATACATGTAGATCGGCGCAGCGTATCAGAGATACACTACGCCGCCGTACCTTACCTGGCGCATTTTCGAATCCTCAGCGATTTCGCGCCGTAAGTTACGGCGGCGTAGTGTATTTCTGGCGGCGGATTTCAAATTGGGTGGGTTGGGGGCGGGTTTCATTTAAATGAAGCGCGTCCCCGTGCCGAATGAAATGCGCATGCGTCGTCCAGAAATTTCCCGCTGTGCTTTGCGCGAAATGACGTTGCAACGACGTCATTTTTTGAACTTCGACGTGAGTTACGTCCATCCCTATTCACGGACGACGTACGCAAAAAAAAAAAAGAAAATTCAAATTTCGACACGGGAACGACGCCCATTCTTAACATGGCAATTCTATGTATACGCCGCAAAATACCAGCTTTAACTAT
The DNA here is from genome assembly GCF_905171775.1 of Rana temporaria. Taxonomy (NCBI): domain Eukaryota; kingdom Metazoa; phylum Chordata; class Amphibia; order Anura; family Ranidae; genus Rana; species Rana temporaria. The sequence goes on along the minus strand of NC_053494.1, from coordinate 221,301,426 downwards.
ACGCGGGAAAAAGCCGACTACAGACGGCGTTAGAAAATGCGACGGCCGCGCGTACGTTCGTGGATCGTCGTAAATCGCTAATTTGCATACCCGACGAGGAAAACGCCACCCAGCGGACGCCGAAGTATTGCATCTTAGATCCGAAGGCGTACACCTGTCGGATCTAACCCAGAAGCCGTCATATCTTGTTTTGAGGATTCAAAAAAAAGATACGACGCGGGAATTTTGAAATTACGCGGCGTATAAATAGATACGCCGGCGTAATTCCTTTGTGGATCTAGCCCATTGTCTCTATATTTTGTATTTTACTTTTTCGCTTTGTGTGGGGGGGGGGGGCAAGTCCATTATAGGGGAGAAGAGCTTCTGTAACCCTTACTTTAATGGCAATTGCACCTTAAAAAAAAAAAAAAAAAAAAAAACACAAAAAACAACTTAACCACTTGACAACTGGGCACTTAAACACCCTTAATAACCAGACCAATTTTCAGCTTTTGGTGCTCTCACGTTTTGAATGACAATAACTCAGTCATACAACATTGTAACCAAATGAAATTTTTGTCCTTTTTTTCCCACAAATAGAGCTTTCTTTTGGTGGTATTTGATCACCTCTGCGTTTTTTTTTTTTTTCGCTATTAATGAAAAAAGAACGAAAATTTTGTAAAAAAATGAATTTTTCTTCATTTCTATCATATCATTTTGTAAAAAAGTAATTTTTCCTCATACATTTGGCCTAAAATGCATACTGCTACATATTTTTGGTAAAAAAAAAAAAAAAAATTTGGATATTATTTAGTCTGGGTGAAAGTTATAGGGTCTACAAGCTATGGTACCAATTTCTGAAAATTGAACAATTTGATCACACCTGAAGTACTGACAGCTTCTCTCATTTCTTGAGACCCTAACAAGCCAATAAAGTACAAATACCCCCCAAATGACCCCTTTTTGGAAAGTAGACATTCCAAGGTAGTTAGTAATAGTCATAGTTAGTTTTTTGAAGTTGTCATTTGTTCCCACAATTCTTTGCAAAATTAAGATTTTTTTTTTTTTTTTTTTTCATACCAATATTGTCATTATAACAGGTTATTTCTCTCACATGGCATGTATATTCCACAAATTACACCCCAAAATATATTCTGCTGCTCCTCCTGAGTATGGCGATACCACATGTGTGAGACTTTTACACAGCGTGGCCACATACAGAGGCCCAACACCGAAGTAGCAACTTCAAGCATTCTAGGAGCATAAATTACACATCTAATCTCTCAACCACCTATTACACTTTTGAAGGCCCTGGAGCACCAGGACAATAGAAACGCCCACAAAGTGACCCCATTTTGGAAAGCTAACACCCCAACGTATAATCTATGAGGCATAATGAGTCTTTTGAACAGTTCATTTTTTTCCAGATGTTCTTGGAAAATGTGGAAAAAAATAAAAACGCATTTTTTTTTACAGAAAGTTGTCCATTTATAGGATATTTCCAACACATAGCATGTACATAGAAAAAATTACACCCCAAAATATATTCTGCTGCTCCTCCTGAGTATGGCGATACCACATGTGTGAGACTTTTACACAGCGTGGCCACATACAGAGGCCCAACACCGAAGTAGCAACTTCAAGCATTCTAGGAGCATAAATTACACATCTAATCTCTCAACCACCTATTACACTTTTGAAGGCCCTGGAGCACCAGGACAATAGAAACGCCCACAAAGTGACCCCATTTTGGAAAGCTAACACCCCAACGTATAATCTATGAGGCATAATGAGTCTTTTGAACAGTTCATTTTTTTCCAGATGTTCTTGGAAAATGTGGAAAAAAATAAAAACGCATTTTTTTTTACAGAAAGTTGTCCATTTATAGGATATTTCCAACACATAGCATGTACATAGAAAAAATTACACCCCAAAATATATTCTGCTGCTCCTCCTGAGTATGGCGATACCACATGTGTGAGACTTTTACACAGCGTGGCCACATACAGAGGCCCAACACCGAAGTAGCAACTTCAAGCATTCTAGGAGCATAAATTACACATCTAATCTCTCAACCACCTATTACACTTTTGAAGGCCCTGGAGCACCAGGACAATAGAAACGCCCACAAAGTGACCCCATTTTGGAAAGCTAACACCCCAACGTATAATCTATGAGGCATAATGAGTCTTTTGAACAGTTCATTTTTTTCCAGATGTTCTTGGAAAATGTGGAAAAAAATAAAAACGCATTTTTTTTTACAGAAAGTTGTCCATTTATAGGATATTTCCAACACATAGCATGTACATAGAAAAAATTACACCCCAAAATATATTCTGCTGCTCCTCCTGAGTATGGCGATACCACATGTGTGAGACTTTTACACAGCGTGGCCACATACAGAGGCCCAACACCGAAGTAGCAACTTCAAGCATTCTAGGAGCATAAATTACACATCTAATCTCTCAACCACCTATTACACTTTTGAAGGCCCTGGAGCACCAGGACAATAGAAACGCCCACAAAGTGACCCCATTTTGGAAAGCTAACACCCCAACGTATAATCTATGAGGCATAATGAGTCTTTTGAACAGTTCATTTTTTTCCAGATGTTCTTGGAAAATGTGGAAAAAAATAAAAACGCATTTTTTTTTACAGAAAGTTGTCCATTTATAGGATATTTCCAACACATATCATGTACATAGAAAAAATTACACCCCAAAATATATTCTGCTGCTCCTCCTGAGTATGGCGATACCACATGTGTGAGACTTTTACACAGCGTGGCCACATACAGAGGCCCAACACCGAAGTAGCAACTTCAAGCATTCTAGGAGCATAAATTACACATCTAATCTCTCAACCACCTATTACACTTTTGAAGGCCCTGGAGCATCAGGACAATAGAAACGCCCACAAAGTGACCCCATTTTGGAAAGCTAACACCCCAACGTATAATCTATGAGCCATAATGAGTCTTTTGAACAGTTCATTTTTTTCCAGATGTTCTTGGAAAATGTGGAAAAAAATAAAAACGCATTTTTTTTACAGAAAGTTGTCCATTTATAGGATATTTCCAACACATAGCATGTACATAGAAAAAATTACACCCCAAAATATATTCTGCTGCTCCTCCTGAGTATGGCGATACCACATGTGTGAGACTTTTACACAGCGTGGCCACATACAGAGGCCCAACATCCAAGAAGCACCATCAGGTGTTCTAGGGACATAAATTACACATCCAATTTCCTTACAATCTATCACATTTTTGAAGGGCCTTCATATTTCTAACACAGCATGTACATACCAAGAATTACACCCTAAAATACATTCTGCTGAGTAATGGGTAAAAAAAAAAGAAGATTACCTGTGGTTTTAGTAGTGCAATTGTCCACAGAAGGAGAGCCCCGATCCAGGCAGCAGGCAGGGACGTGGTCACTGGTCAGCGACAGTGAATGGAATTGTCCAGGCAGCAGGCAGGAATATTGTCCATAGTCAGGAAAAATATTCGTCCTGGTAGGAACATGGTCCAAGTAGCGGGCCATGGGTAGGGGAATGGGGACAGGGGTAGAGGCTTCTCCCACCCAAATCTCTTTGAAGCCTCCGGGCAACCAGACCCTAATCCGGGAATGAGAAAACTAAAAAATTAGTTTTTTCATCCAGAAAAACAATTCTGGAGCCCCTCACATATGTGAGACCCCTGTGTTCCCACTAGTATAGCAGGGTAAAAGATCAATCCAAGGGGCAGGCAAAAAACGTGGTCAAACAGTCCAGGGTCAGTTCCAGAGCAGGCAGATGTAGGTACAGTTTAGGGTTAGGCAAAAGAGTGGTCGTAAAACAAGCCAGGGTCAGTTCCAGAGAAGGCAGAGGTATGTTTAGGGTTAGGCAAAAGAGTGGTTGTATAACAGGCCATGGTCGGTTCCGGAGAAGGCAGAGGTATGAGTGCAGTGGCATAAGGGGTGTGGGGGGGAAATTACAGGAAATTAGAATTGCGTTTACCATACGTCCCTAATAATGAAGAAACGTATGGTAACGGCGGAAACATGTTCCAATACAGAGGCCTGGTTGGGAAGGACAATCGGGACAGTAATACACAGTGTCTTTTCGAATACCACATGTGTGAGACTTTTACACAGCGTGGCCACATACAGAGGCCCAACACCGAAGTAGCAACTTCAAGCATTCTAGGAGCATAAATTACACATCTAATCTCTCAACCACCTATTACACTTTTGAAGGCCCTGGAGCACCAGGACAATAGAAACGCCCACAAAGTGACCCCATTTTGGAAAGCTAACACCCCAACGTATAATCTATGAGGCATAATGAGTCTTTTGAACAGTTCATTTTTTTCCAGATGTTCTTGGAAAATGTGGAAAAAAATAAAAACGCATTTTTTTTTACAGAAAGTTGTCCATTTATAGGATATTTCCAACACATAGCATGTACATAGAAAAAATTACACCCCAAAATATATTCTGCTGCTCCTCCTGAGTATGGCGATACCACATGTGTGAGACTTTTACACAGCGTGGCCACATACAGAGGCCCAACACCGAAGTAGCAACTTCAAGCATTCTAGGAGCATAAATTACACATCTAATCTCTCAACCACCTATTACACTTTTGAAGGCCCTGGAGCACCAGGACAATAGAAACGCCCACAAAGTGACCCCATTTTGGAAAGCTAACACCCCAACGTATAATCTATGAGGCATAATGAGTCTTTTGAACAGTTCATTTTTTTCCAGATGTTCTTGGAAAATGTGGAAAAAAATAAAAACGCATTTTTTTTTACAGAAAGTTGTCCATTTATAGGATATTTCCAACACATAGCATGTACATAGAAAAAATTACACCCCAAAATATATTCTGCTGCTCCTCCTGAGTATGGCGATACCACATGTGTGAGACTTTTACACAGCGTGGCCACATACAGAGGCCCAACACCGAAGTAGCAACTTCAAGCATTCTAGGAGCATAAATTACACATCTAATCTCTCAACCACCTATTACACTTTTGAAGGCCCTGGAGCACCAGGACAATAGAAACGCCCACAAAGTGACCCCATTTTGGAAAGCTAACACCCCAACGTATAATCTATGAGGCATAATGAGTCTTTTGAACAGTTCATTTTTTTCCAGATGTTCTTGGAAAATGTGGAAAAAAATAAAAACGCATTTTTTTTTACAGAAAGTTGTCCATTTATAGGATATTTCCAACACATAGCATGTACATAGAAAAAATTACACCCCAAAATATATTCTGCTGCTCCTCCTGAGTATGGCGATACCACATGTGTGAGACTTTTACACAGCGTGGCCACATACAGAGGCCCAACACCGAAGTAGCAACTTCAAGCATTCTAGGAGCATAAATTACACATCTAATCTCTCAACCACCTATTACACTTTTGAAGGCCCTGGAGCACCAGGACAATAGAAACGCCCACAAAGTGACCCCATTTTGGAAAGCTAACACCCCAACGTATAATCTATGAGGCATAATGAGTCTTTTGAACAGTTCATTTTTTTCCAGATGTTCTTGGAAAATGTGGAAAAAAATAAAAACGCATTTTTTTTTACAGAAAGTTGTCCATTTATAGGATATTTCCAACACATATCATGTACATAGAAAAAATTACACCCCAAAATATATTCTGCTGCTCCTCCTGAGTATGGCGATACCACATGTGTGAGACTTTTACACAGCGTGGCCACATACAGAGGCCCAACACCGAAGTAGCAACTTCAAGCATTCTAGGAGCATAAATTACACATCTAATCTCTCAACCACCTATTACACTTTTGAAGGCCCTGGAGCATCAGGACAATAGAAACGCCCACAAAGTGACCCCATTTTGGAAAGCTAACACCCCAACGTATAATCTATGAGCCATAATGAGTCTTTTGAACAGTTCATTTTTTTCCAGATGTTCTTGGAAAATGTGGAAAAAAATAAAAACGCATTTTTTTTACAGAAAGTTGTCCATTTATAGGATATTTCCAACACATAGCATGTACATAGAAAAAATTACACCCCAAAATATATTCTGCTGCTCCTCCTGAGTATGGCGATACCACATGTGTGAGACTTTTACACAGCGTGGCCACATACAGAGGCCCAACATCCAAGAAGCACCATCAGGTGTTCTAGGGACATAAATTACACATCCAATTTCCTTACAATCTATCACATTTTTGAAGGGCCTTCATATTTCTAACACAGCATGTACATACCAAGAATTACACCCTAAAATACATTCTGCTGAGTAATGGGTAAAAAAAAAAGAAGATTACCTGTGGTTTTAGTAGTGCAATTGTCCACAGAAGGAGAGCCCCGATCCAGGCAGCAGGCAGGGACGTGGTCACTGGTCAGCGACAGTGAATGGAATTGTCCAGGCAGCAGGCAGGAATATTGTCCATAGTCAGGAAAAATATTCGTCCTGGTAGGAACATGGTCCAAGTAGCGGGCCATGGGTAGGGGAATGGGGACAGGGGTAGAGGCTTCTCCCACCCAAATCTCTTTGAAGCCTCCGGGCAACCAGACCCTAATCCGGGAATGAGAAAACTAAAAAATTAGTTTTTTCATCCAGAAAAACAATTCTGGAGCCCCTCACATATGTGAGACCCCTGTGTTCCCACTAGTATAGCAGGGTAAAAGATCAATCCAAGGGGCAGGCAAAAAACGTGGTCAAACAGTCCAGGGTCAGTTCCAGAGCAGGCAGATGTAGGTACAGTTTAGGGTTAGGCAAAAGAGTGGTCGTAAAACAAGCCAGGGTCAGTTCCAGAGAAGGCAGAGGTATGTTTAGGGTTAGGCAAAAGAGTGGTTGTATAACAGGCCATGGTCGGTTCCGGAGAAGGCAGAGGTATGAGTGCAGTGGCATAAGGGGTGTGGGGGGGAAATTACAGGAAATTAGAATTGCGTTTACCATACGTCCCTAATAATGAAGAAACGTATGGTAACGGCGGAAACATGTTCCAATACAGAGGCCTGGTTGGGAAGGACAATCGGGACAGTAATACACAGTGTCTTTTCGAATTCCTCTTCTGGAGCACACCCGGCACCTCTTCTGATTTCTGTGGCCTGTTTCAGGGGAGGGGGTTTTCTCAGGAAAGTGACGCTCGTGGAGTCTGCTCACAGAATCAGAGCGAATATTTTCCGGTGGGTTTTCGGGGTACAAAAGGGCGGTGATGACTTCTTCTTGATAGTCCAGATATGATACGGGGTTCTCTGATGACTTTTTGTAGATTACATAGGAGTTATAAAAGGCCAAACTAAAAAAATAAATGGACACTTTCTTGTACCAGTGGCGGGATTTTCTTGTGGGCAGGTAGGGTTCTATCATCTGGTCATTGAAGTCCACTCCCCCCATGAACAAATTATAGTCATAGATGCACTTTGGTTTTTGGATTGGGCCGGTTCTTTGGGGGACTTCCACGCAGGTGTCGTCGTGGATTGATGTAAGCATGTGGACGTTCCGTTTGTCCCTCCACCTGACAGCCAATATCTCCTGGTTCCTCAATGCTGCAGACTCCCCTCGTCTGAGCTTTTGATCCACCAGTTTTTGCGGGAAGCCTTTCCTGTTGGGTCTTATTGTGCCACATGCTGGGGTATTCCGGAGGTAAAGACAGCGAAACAGGGGCAAGCTGGTGTAGAAATTATCCACATAAAGGTGGTATCCCTTTCCAAAGAGTGGATACATCAGATTCCAGACCACTTTTCCGCTGACTCCCATATACTCTGGACATTCAGGGGGATGCAGTTGCGAGTCCTTCCCTTCATACACCATGAATGAGTAGAGGTACCCTGTGGCTCTGTCGCAAAGCTTGTACATTTTGACCCCATATCGGGCCCTTTTGCTGGGGATGAACTGCTTGATGCCCAGCCTGCCTGAGAATTTGACAAGGGACTCGTCCACGGATATGTTTTGTTCAGGGGTATATAATTGGGGAAATCGTTGAGCGAAAAAATTTAGAAGTGGCCTAATTTTATATAGCTTGTCAAAAGCAGGGTCATTTCGGGGAGGGCACTGGGCGTTATCGTTAAAGTGGAGGAACCGCATAATTATTAAATATCGGGATCTTGGCATAAGGGAGGAGAAGAGTGGCATGTGGTGAATGGGTTTGGTGGACCAGTACGAGTACAATTGTTTTTTTTTTGAAAGTGCCATAGTAAAGGTTAGGCCTAAGAACATTTTAAATTCGTCCACGGTTAGTTCTCTCCACTCAAAGGGGCGGGCATATCTGGAACCAGGGTTACTTCTTATGTACTGTTGTGCGTAGAGATTGCACTGGGCCACAATGAAGGATAGCAAATCTTCGGTGAAAAGTAAATTAAAAAAATTAAGCATTGAAAAGTTTTCGGTGTTCACCTGGACACCTGGCTGGGCAGTGAAAGGGGGGATATTTGCTGCTCCGGAATTAGGGGGAAGCCACAGGGGGTTTTGAAGGCCATAGGGAAGGCTGGCATGGCCCCTTTGTTGCAGTGGCACAGCGCTTGAGGCGGACGGCACAGCGCTTGAGGCGGACGGCACAGCGCTTGAGGCGGACGGTACAGCGCTTGAGGCGGACGGCACAGCGCTTGAGGCGGACGGCACATCGCTTGAGGCGGACGGCACATCGCTTGAGGTGGACGGCCCTGCGCGTCTGGGAGTAGGCCGCTTCTCCACGCCAGCACCCCTTCTTTTCCTGGGCCCACGTTCCTCTTCAGATTCTGAATCCGACCCACTGTCTATAACTGGTTCATAGGCCGAATCCGAATCGGACAGAGACTCCTCGCTGCTCTCATCGCTCATGGCAAGTAGTAGATGTACGGCCTGCTCACCGGTAAAGAATTTTTTTGCCATACTGGTGGCTGGTGAGGCTGTACTGCAGAGCACTGTGGTGGCACTGATGGACACAGGTGGGCACTTATGTGCACTGTAGTGGCACGGGTGTGGCTCTGGTGGGCACAGGTGGCTCTGGTGGGCACAGGTGGCTCTGGTGGCTCTGGTGGGCACAGGTGGCTCTGGTGGGGCTCTGGTGTGCACTGATTAGTAGAAGGCGGCACTTATGTGCACTGTAGTGGCACGGGTATGGCTCTGGTGGGCAAAGGTGGCTCTGGTGGGCAAAGGTGGCTTTGGTGGGCACAGGTGGCTCTGGTGGGCACAGGTGGCTCTGGTGTGCACTGATTAGCAGAAGGCGGCACTTATGTGCACTTTAGTGGCACGGGTGGGCACAGGTGGCTCTGGTGGGCACAGGTGGCTCTGGTGGGCACAGGTGGCTCTGGTGGGCACAGGTGGCTCTGGTGGGCACAGGTGGCTCTGGTGGGCACAGGTGGCTCTGGTGGCTCTGGTGTGCACTGATTAGAAGAAGGCGGCACTTATGTGCACTGTAGTGGCACGGGTGTGGCTCTGGTGGGCACAGGTGGCTCTGGTGGGCACAGGCAGCACTGGTGGGCACAGGCAGCACTGGTGGGCACAGGCGGCACTGGTGGGCACAGGCGGCACTGGTGGCCGCAGGCGGCACTGGTGGGCGCAGGCGGCACTGGTGGGCGCAGGCGGCACTGGTGGGCGCAGACGGCACTGGTGGGCACAGGCGGCACTGGTGGGCACAGGCGGCACTGGTACGGCACTGTTTTGGCACTGGTATAGGACTGTTGTGGCTCTGGTGGCACTGGTGCGGCTCTGGTGACACTGGTGCGGCTCCGGTGACACTGGTGCGGCTCTGGTGTGGCACAGGTGGCACAGATGTGGCACTACTGGGCACAGATGTGGCACTATGGACACAGATGTGGCACTGATGTGGCACTTTAGGCACAGATGTGGCACTGATGTGGCACTATGGGCACAGATTTGGCACTGATGTGGCAATATGGGCACAGATTTGGCACTATGGGGCAATATGGGCACAGATGGGCACTATGGGGCACTGGTATGGATGGCAAAACTCACAGTTTATCTCCTCTTCTCTCTCGCTGATACTGTGTGAGGAGAGGAGAGGAGATAAACTTTCATTGACCTTGCTTTGTTTACATTGTGATCGCGCCGTCATTGGACGGCGCGATCACATGGAAAAAGACCACTGTTACTGGTCAATTTCCCTGATCTGTGTAGCGCCGGGTCTCATAGACCCGGCGCGCACAGAATCTTCTGTGTGCGCGCCCGAGGCGGCGCGCATTGCTGCTTCTGCGGGGCGCCGTTAATTAACGGCAACCCCCAGTTAAGCAACCACCTTGCCGCCGTTATATGACGGCGGCTGGTGGTTAAGTGGTTAAAGGGGTTGTAAAGGTAAAAAAAAAAAAAAATCCTAAATATCTTCCTTTACCTCAGTGCAGTCCTCCTTCACTTACCTCATCCTTCCATTTTTGCTTTTAACCACTTAAGGACCCCTGCACGCCGATATACGTCGGCAGAATGGCACGGCTGGGCACATCTACGTACATGTCCGTGGCTCTTTAAGCCCAGCCGTGGGGTCGCGGGCGCGAGCTCGCGACCCGGTCCGAAGCTCCATGACCGCGGGACTCGCGGACCCGATCGCCGCTGGAGTTCCACGATCGGTCCTCCGGAGCTGAAGAACGGGGAGAGGTGAGTGTAAACACGGCTTCCCCGTTCTTCACTGTGGCACTGTCATTGATCATGTGTTCCCTGATATAGGGAAGCATGATCAATGACGTCACACATCCAGCCCCGCCCCCCTACAGTTAGAAACACATATGAGGTCACACTTAACCCCAAAAGCGCCCCCCTGTGGTTAACTCCCAAACTGCAATTGTCATTTTCACAGTAATCAGTGCATTTTAAATGCATTTTTTGCTGTGAAAATGACAATGGTCCCAAAAATGTGTCAAAATTGTCCGAAGTGTCCGCCATAATGTCGCAGTCACGGAAAAAATCGCTGATCACCGCCATTAGTAGTAAAAAAAAAAAAAAAAATTATAAAAAGCCCATAAATCTATCCCCCTTTTTTGTAAACTCTATAAATTTTGCGCAAACCAATCAAACGCTTATTGCGATTTTTTTTACCAAAAATAGGTAGAAGAATACGTATCGGCCTAAACTGAGGATTTTTTTTTATATATATATATTTTTGGGGGATATTTATTATAGTGAAAAAATATTGCATTTTTTTTCAAAATTGTCGCTCTATTTTTGTTTATAGCGCAAAAAATAAAAACCGCAGAGGTGATCAAATATCATCAAAAGAAAGATCTATTTGTGGGGAAAAAAGACGCCAATTTTGTTTGGGAGCCACGTCGCACGACCGCGCAATTGCCAGTTAAAGCGACGCAGCGCCGAATTGCAAAAACTGGCCGGGTCCTTTACTTGCATTTTGGTCCGGGTCTTAAGTGGTTAACAAGTTTTTGATGCGTTCCAGTGTGTTTTTGATACGTTTTTAATGCAGTCCAGTGCTTTTTTTCACCCCACTTTTTTTTGTGTGCTTATTTGATCATTGTGTTATTTCTTATTTTATTTTACTTTTTTTGTGTGCGTATTTGATCATTTTTGTGTATTTTCTTTTACTTTTTGTGTTTGTGTATTCGATAATTATTGTATATTTCAATTTTTTTATTATACTTTGTTTGCTGTTTTTTTTTTGTGGGAAAAAATGTGAAACAATAGGAATGATCAGGAGCTGCTTTTTGGCACAAGAACGGGTCCAGGATTTTTCTTAACGTTAAATAATGACAATTGTGTTCCAGTGCATTTCTGGTGCAGGTAAAATGTGGCACGTTCTACATTTTTTTTTTCTGGAACTGGAACGCACTGGTGTGAACTATGCCATTGAAAACCGTATAACCTACTTTCCATGCGTTTTTGATGCAGCAAAAAAAACGCACTGGACTGCATGTGGCGTGAACTGGCCCATAGGGCGTTCAGAAAACGGCCCATAAACTCCACTGCTGATAAACGTCCAAAAGCTTCCATGTGTGCATAGAGGGGAGTTTATGGGCTTTTAAAAAAATACAAAAAATTCCCAAACACCCAAAAAACGGGCGTTTATGCGCTCCAGTTTGCATGGAGCGTTAACGCCCACCCTGTGCAAATTAGCCAATCACACCTGACATTCACATCACAAGGGCAGGTTGCTCCAAGTAGGTAGAAGTTGATGATCTATTTATTTTTTGTTCATCTTTTATGATTACAACGTTTCAGTTTTGGTAAAAAAATATTTCCCCGGAGAAATGCTTTTTATCCTCGCTGCAATTATAATAATGTATCTTTTAGGTTTCCAAATATCATCACACGGGATTTGTAGCACTTTCGCTGGAATATCTGCATCTCTTTTTACTACGATACAATTATACAATCTAATGTACAAAATATAAAACACCAAAAATGATTCTACTATTATACAAAATGCTTAGCTCTAAAAATAATAATAAATAAAATAAAATATTTATGAATAATAATTACAATGTTGATATCACACTAAGCATTCCTGATGAGCAATAAAATGCATCTTACAGGTTGTCACTCTATGACCCCTTTCACACTGGAGCGTTATTACAGCGTTTTAGCGTTAAAAGATAGCGCCATTAAAACGCTCTCCATGAATCTCAACGGACCCTGAGGTGTTGCGCTGGCGGGGCGTTGAGAAAAGTCCTGCAAGCAGCATCTTTGGAGCAGCTTTTGGGGCGCTGAAAAAAACGCTCTAAAAACGCCCCTTTCCATTGAAATGAATTGAAAGCGGTGTAAAAACGCCTGAATAGCGCCTATAATTCGCTCTGAGCTGTAGAAAAAGTCACACGATCTCCCAAAAATGTAAACACGCAAGCAAAAAAAAAAAAGAGCATCTACAACAGCAGGGCTGAAATTGCCCGTGCTTCAATAACGCCCACAAAAACGCCCGCAGTGTTGGGTTAATTTTACCGATAGCGCCCTAAAAACGTGGTAAAAACGCAGTAATAGCGCTAAAGGCGCTTTAGGGCGTTTTTGCAGCGCCTCGGTGTGAAAGGGCTCTGCGTATCTGGGAGGTAATGACTCAGGGCAGCCTTCACAAATTTTGGGGACCCTTAAACAGCTTTAGGCAGGGCCCCCCTGGAGCAGAGGATCGGGGGGGGGGGCTCTCCTCTTTCCAGCCACGAGATGAGATAAGCGGGATGGGGGGGGGGGGGTTGGTGCTGACAAACAAAAAAAAGTCAAGTCTTTTCTTCTCTCTCCTGCCGCGAGATGCTAAAGTCAGACGAAAATAAATAAATACATAAAATAAAAAAATGTGGGGGGGGCGCGAGTTGCTAAAGGTGGGGGGGGGGGGTGAGACAGAAAAAAACAAATAAAATAAAAAATAGGGGGGGGGGATTCGGGCCCTTGCGGACTTTTAGGCCCCCTACAGGTGTAATGCATGTACCCCCCTGATGGCGGCCCTGAATAATCTGTATCATTTTACAGCAACATGAAAAAATAAAAATAAAATAAAAAACGGGGGGCGAGTTTGCCGCAAGTTTCTAAAGGTGGGGGTGTCATGAGGAAAAAAAAAAACAGGGGGCATTCGGGCCCCTGGGGACCATCAGACTCCCTACAGGTGTAATGCCTGTACCCCCCTGATGGCGGCCCTGGGTGTAATGCCTGTACCCCCCTGATGGCGGCCCTGGGTGTAATGCCTGTACCCCCCTGATGGCGGCCCTGGGTGTAATGCCTGTACCCCCCTGATGGCGGCCCTGGGTGTAATGCCTGTACCCCCCTGATGGCGGCCCTGGGTGTAATGCCTGTACCCCCCTGATGGCGGCCCTGAATAATCTGTCATTTTACAGCAACATGAAAAATAAATAAATAAACAGATCTAAAAGAAGATCCCCCTCCTGCTATAATAAAAACAATGTTTACCAGAGATTTCAAACATGTCCATGGAAGACATCGCCATGTCGCCCGCCGTCAGGTTCAAGGAGCTGAACTTTGAATCTTCATCGGGCCGGACATAGACCGGGTTATCCATCACAAAACCCGGACTGGATCTGGGAGGACCTCCGGCCAACTTCTCTCATTTATTCCCTCCGCCCAGGAGGTTTCACAATGACAGATCAGCACTTTACAAAAACACTTCTCTATGAGTTATGATTAGAAGTCTCCTCCTTCCAGCCCCGAGCTTCCTCCAATCTCTGCACCCCAGAAGTAAAGTACTGATCCTTAGAGAGGCAGAGCCCCCCACTACTGAAGAGCATGGCCCACCCTTCCAACCATCAATCCCAACACTGGGAATAATCCCCCCGTCCCGTCCTAAAATTAGTTTTGTTTTTCATTTTTACATCTTCTGCCTAAAAATGCTAGGGAGCAGGATAAAAAAAAATCCTTAGAAGTTCAATCTTTAGGCACATCTATGTGGTTGTGGTGCGTTTTTGATGCATGTTTTCCATACATTTTTTTTTTTAATAGGAAAGTCTCTTTAACCACTTAAGACCTGGACCTTTAGGCAGCTAAAGGACCCGGCCAATTTTTTGCGAATTCGGCACTGCGTCGCTTTAACTGACAATTGCGCGGTCGTGCGACGTGGCTCCCACACAAAACTGACGTCCTTTTTTTCCCACAAATAGAGCTTTCTTTTGGTGGTATTTGATCACCTCTGCGGTTTTTATTTTTTGCGCTGTAAACAAAAATAGAGCGACAATTTTGAAAAAAAAAAACAATATTTTATACTTTTTGCTATAATAAATATCCCCCAAAAATATATAAAAAAAACATTTTTTTTCCTCAGTTTAGGCCGATATGTATTCTTCTACCTATTTTTGGTAAAAAAAAAATCGCAATAAGCGTTTATCGGTTGGTTTGCCCAAAATTTATAGCGTTTACAAAATAGGGGATAGTTTTATTGCATTTTTATAAAAAAAAAAATTTTTTACTACTAATGGCGCCGATCAGTGATTTTTTTCGTGGCCGCGACATTATGGCGGACACTTCGGACAATTTTGACACATTTTTGGGACCATTGTCATTTTCACAGCAAAAAATGCATTAAAAATACACTGATTACTGTGAAAATGACAATTGCAGTTCGGGAGTTAACCACAAGGGGGCGCTGAAGGGGTTATGTGTGACCTCATGTGTGTTTCTAACTGTAGGGGGGTGTGGCTGTAGGTGTGACATCATCGATTGTGTATCCCTATATCAGGGAACACACAATCGATGACGGCGCCACAGTGAAGAACGGGGAAGGTGTGTTTACACACAGCTCTCCCCGTTCTTCAGCTCCGGGGACCGATCGCAGGACTCCAGCGGTGATCGGGTCCGCGGGTCCCGCGGTCACCGTCACAGAGCTTCGGACAGGGTGGCGGGCAGTGGCATGCACCGGACAGCTGACTTACGGGAGTCCGGGCTGCATCCCATGATGTCACCACTCAGCTCTTTCCCCCTCCCTCCTCCTTCCCCTGCCGTCAGAGGAGCAGAGCTGTAAAGCTAAACTGCTGGGTTCCTTTAAAAGTAATGGCGGCGGCGGCACGCACCCGACAGCTGACTTACAGGAGTCCGGGCCACAGCCCATAACATCAACGCTCGGCTCTCTGCTCCTCCCTTCTCCTCCTCCTTCCCCTGCCGCCAGACCAGTAGGAAAGAGGAGCAGAGCCGTAAGGCTACACTGCCGGGTTCCCTTACCCGCAATTGCGGCAGCATGCACCCGACAGCTGCGGTGCCGAGATAACTGGACTCCAGGACAGGTGCGTGTCCTATTATTAAAAGCCAGCAGCTGCAGGATGCGTTCAGTATGTGTAGCTGCCGGCTTTTAATTTTTGCAGCGGTGGGCGGAACACCGCTCCAAGGAGGGGGTGGCTGCTACGTCCTTAACAACCGATGACTCATCAGCCATCAGCGGGATTCTCCACTGACAGCTGAATGTAAACAGATCTGCTGGCATAAAAAAAAAACCTTCAGGTCTGGTACAGATTTTAAGGGGAACCCCACGCCAAAATTGAAAAAAAAAATGGTGTGGGGTTCTCCCCCCAAATATATACCGGACCCTTATCAGAGCATGCAGCCTGGCAGGCCAGAAAAGAGCCCCCCCCCACCCATGATCCATGGCAGGAAACATGGCCTCAACATGGGGGTGTATTTTGGAATAGGGGGGCTCTGCCCCTCCCCCCAAAGCACCTTTTCTGGAAGGTTGATGAGGACAAGGGCCTATTCCCAACAACCCTGGCCCGGCTGGTTGTAGGGGTGCGGGGGGGGGGGGGTGATTTATAGGAATCTGGAAGCCCCCCTTTAACAAGTCAGGCCCTCAGATCCTGGCCCCCGATATGTGAATGCATATGGGGTGCATAGTACTTAGGGTTGCACCAATGCTAGTATCGGTATTGGTGCCGATACCGAGTATTGATACTCGTGCAAATGCACGATACCTGAAAACGATACTTTCAGGCTCGGTTCTTTGAGCTGTCAGCGGGGTCTCCCCTGTTGACAGCTAAAATGTTAAAGAAGTCCGGTACTTGGAGCTGTCAAAAGAAAAAAAAAAGCAGCATTGCTCAGCCGCTGAAACACCAAAATAAAAAAGAAACATTGTTTCTTTTTGTATCTTTCTGTTTCTTCATCTGCAGATCAAAGGGATATTAACCTTTAATTAACTCCCTATTCTCCTCCATTTAATTATTATTTCACGTTTTTTATTCAGGTCTTTTATAAACGATAAACAATAAAAAACTATTTTTTGTTTGCTTTGTCAGTGAATATTTGTACACATATTATCATATAGTTACACATTTCACATTGAAAAAGCGCAAAAAAAAAAAAAATTAAAATCTATTTATTTAATTTGTAACAACTTTCAATGCTTTATAGCATTACTGACGGCTGAAGATAAAACAAAACAGTTGTGGTAGGTATCGGTACTCGTAAAAAAAAAAAAGGTGCATCCCTAATAGTACTCATTCACCCAAAAATAATAGTGTACAAAAAAAAACACAGGAGGGAGTTCTTTACAAGTTCTTTATTAAAAACAAAACAAAAATAAAAACAAATGTCCACCGATCCAATAGAAAGAAAAATGCAAAACACATGCAAAAATGCATCAAAACTGCACAGTGCGGGAGGGAGGGGGCAAAATACTGGGATCAGGAGGGCACAGTGCGGGGGGGGGGCACAGTACTGGGATCAGAAGTGCACAGTGCGGGGGGAGGGGGCACAGTGCAGGGGTGGGGGGCACAATACTGGGATCAGAAGGGCACAGTGCGGGGGTGGGGGGCACAGTACTGGGATCAGGAGGGCACAGTGCGGAGGGGGGAGGGGGGCACAGTGCGGGGGGAGGGGAAAATACTGGGATCAGGAGGGCACAGTGCGGGGAGGAGGGGGCACAGTACTGGGATCAGAAGGGCACAGTGCAGGGGTGGGGGGCACAATACTGGGATCAGAAGGGCACAGTGCGGGGGTGGGGGGCACAGTACTGGGATCAGGAGGGCACAGTGCGGAGGGGGGGGAGGGGACAATACTGGGATCAGGAGGGCACAGTGCGGGGAGGAGGGGGCACAGTACTGGGATCAGGAGGGCACAGTGCGGGGAGGAGGGGGCACAGTACTGGGATCAGGAGGGCACAGTGCAGGGGTGGTGGAGCACAATACTGGGATCAGAAGAGCACAGTGCGGGGTTGGGGGGCACAGTGCGGGGGGAGGGGGCACAATACTGGCATCAGGAGGGCACAGTGCGGGGGGAGGGGGCACAGTACTGGGATCAGGAGGGCACAGTGCGGGGGGAGGGGGCACAATACTGGGATCAGAAGGGCACAGTGCGGGGGTGGGGGGCACAGTGCGTGGGGAGGGGGCACAATACTGGCATCAGGAGGGCACAGTGCAGGGGTGGGGGAGCACAATACTGGGATCAGAAGAGCACAGTGCGGGGGCACAATACTGGGATCAGAAGGGCACAGTGCGGGGTTGGGGGGCACAGTGCGGGGGGAGGGGGCACAATACTGGCATCAGGAGGGCACAGTGCGGGGGGAGGGGGCACAGTACTGGGATCAGGAGGGCACAGTGCGGGGGGAGGGGGCACAATACTGGGATCAGAAGGGCACAGTGCGGGGTTGGGGGGCACAGTGCGTGGGGAGTGGGCACAATACTGGCATCAGGAGGGCACAGTGCAGGGGTGGGGGAGCACAATACTGGGATCAGAAGAGCACAGTGCGGGGGCACAATACTGGGATCAGAAGGGCACAGTGCGGGGTTGGGGGGCACAGTGCGGGGGGAGGGGGCACAATACTGGCATCAGGAGGGCACAGTGCGGGGGGAGGGGGCACAGTACTGGGATCAGGAGGGCACAGTGCGGGGGGGAGGGGGCACAATACTGGGATCAGGAGGTCACAGTGCGTGGGGGAGGGAGCACAATACTGGGATCAGAAGGGCGCCTGCACTGCAGTGCTGTGTTCGGTGCCCAATGGTAGGTTCACTTTAAGCAGCGCCGTTCTTCTGGTAAGGATGTAAAAGTTCTCGGTGACACTCGGGGGGATCCGAAGTGAACTTTCCCCTCGATAACAAATCACAGCTTTTGTTTCCTCCACCGGAGGATATTCCGTGTCTATTGGGATGAATGGTGGGATCCGCTGAGGCGAACGCTTTCGTTTTCTGTTACACAAACATACAAAAAGGGAAATAAGTAACGCGTGTCGCCCGCTGGCAGCGCCTTCCTGTCCACAGGCGTCACGGCTGATATCTGTTCCCATATGACACAATATCTGTCCGATGACGAGACTCCGACCACGAGACGTTCCTCACACCGACCCCCATCTTCATTCTTGTTTTTTTTTTTTTTATTGAATTAATTTATGTTTGTTTTATTTATTTTTGTTTCATTTCATTATTTTATTTTTGTATGTTTGTTTTATTTATGGTTATTTTATTTATTAAATGTTATTGAAGTGTAAGTGGGGAGGGGGGGGGGGGTCAGAGTTTGGGAATCTGGAAATGACAAAGAACAGGGTGAGGGGATTCAAGGCTTGTGAACGATCGTCCTGTCCCAGAACCTCCACCAAAAAAATAAAAATATATATATAAAATAAACATAAATACAATGGGGGGGAGGGGGGGATTAATCGTCTCCCCTGCAGATTGTATAAGTTACATAGAAATGAAGGGTCTATAATTTTTCTCATAGGTGTATTTTATATGATGGAGACAGAAGATCAACCAAAAATCCAGAGAGATCACATGATACAAATGTTATAAATGGAGGAAAATAAGTATTTGACCCCCTTAGTAGTTGGGGGAGGTTCCTTAGTAGTCGGGGGAGGTTCCTTGTCGGGAAGCACAGAGGTCAGACGTTTCTTGTAGTTGATGATCAGGGCCCGGATTCAGGTAGATCGGCGCATCTTTGTGGCGGCGTAGCGCATCTCATATGCGCTACGCCGACGTACCTCTGAAAGGCAAGGCCAGTATTAACAAAGCACTTGCTCCCTTTGTTGCGCCGGCGTAACGTAAATTTGGTCGGCGTAAGCCCGCCTAATTCAAAGTAGGAAGGTAGTGGGCGTGATACATTTAAATTAACAGTGAACCCATGCAAATGAAAGGCCGAATGAATGGCGCATGCTCAGAATTACGTCGAATTTACTCCCTGAGATACGACGGCTCAATGCCTACGACGTGAACGTAACCTACGCCCAGCCCCAATTCACCTACGACTTATGTAAACGACGTAAAATACGACGGCTGTTCCGACGTCCATACCCTAACATGACTTACACCTGCTTTATGAGGCTTAACGTTACGCCGGACGTACGACTTACGTAAACGTCGTAGATTCCTGCGACGGGCGCAAGTACCTTCATGAATCAGTGTATCTCGCTCATTTACATATTCAACAAATAAATCAATGGAAACGCTCCTTGCGGCCAGCGTAAATATGTGAACAAGATACGACGGTGTAGGAAACTTACGTTGGTCATATGAAGCCAAAATTCAGGCGTATCTTATTTGCAGAATCAGGCGCATAGATACGTCGGCGTAAGTGCTTTCTGAATCCGGGCCTATGTCTCCACACATCTCAGGAGGGATTTTCTCTTCTTTACAGATCTTCTCTAAATCCTGAAGGTCTCTTGGCACCTCGAAGTCTCAGCTCCTCCTCCATACATTTTCTATGGGATTAAGGTCTGGAGACTGGCTAGGCCACTCCATCACCTTCATGTGCTTCTTCTTGAGCCACTCCTTTGTTGCCTTGGCGGTATGTTTTGGGTCATTGTCATGCTGGAAGACCCGTCCATGACCCATCTCCGTCTGAGGGAAGAAGGTTCTCCTCCGAGATCTTACAATACGTGGCCCCGCCCATTGGCCCCTCAATGCAGCAAAGTCGGCCTGGACCTTTATCAGAGAAACCCCCCGAATCCTCATGTTCCCCCCTCCCCCGTGTGACTGTAGGGATGGAGCTCTTAGGGTTATAGTCAACATTTTTCTTCCTCCAAACACGGAGAGTCGAGTTGATACCAAAGAGCTGAATTTTGGTCTCATCTGACCTCAGAACTTTCTCCCGATCCTCCTCTGAATTAGACATGTGCACTGCCCAAAAATGTGTTAATGTGCGTTTTTGTTATTTTTTTAGCTTTTTTCGGAAATTTTTCGGAAATTTGAAAAATTCTGAAATTTTCGAAATTCTGAATTTAGAAAATTTTCGCATTTTCAAAATTCCAACTTTTCAAATTCCGAATTTTTGAATTTCCGGTTTTCTAAATTTACAAAACTTTTAATTGTCCGAACCGTAATGCAAATTTCCGAAATTTTTTACTTCATACATTTTCGAGATTTCAAATTTCCGAAATTCGGAATTTTCTAATTTTCTAATTTACGAAATTTGAAAATTCGAGATTCGGAAACTCAGGAATTTCAGAATTAACCACTTAAGGGCCGCCTCCTGCACATTTACGTTGGCAGAATGGCACAGCTGGGCACAAGCACGTACAGGTACGTGCTGTGCTATTGTCCAGCCGTGGGTCGCGGGGGCGCACGCCAGCGACCCGGCCTGAAGCTCCGGGACCGCGGGACCCGACCGCCGCTGGAGTCCCCGGAGCTGAAGAACGGGGAGAGCCATGTGTAAACACGGCTTCCCCGTTCTTCACTGTGGCGGCGCATCGATCGTGTGATCCCTTTTATAGGGATACACAATCAATGATG
This sequence comes from Rana temporaria, assembly GCF_905171775.1. Lineage (NCBI taxonomy): Eukaryota > Metazoa > Chordata > Amphibia > Anura > Ranidae > Rana > Rana temporaria. Next base: position 221,280,395 of record NC_053494.1, on the reverse strand, counting down.
TCACACCTACAGCCACACCCCCCTACAGTTGTAAACACACATGAGGTCACACATAACCCCATCAGCGCCCCCTGTGGTTAACTACCAAACTGGAATTGTCATTTTCACAGTAAACAATGCATTTTTTGCTGTGAAAATGACAATGGTCCCAAAAATGTGTCAAAATTGTCCGAAGTGTCCGCCATAATGTTGCATAATGTCGCAGTCACGAAAAAAATCGCTGATCGCCGCCATTAGTAGTAAAAAAAAAAAATTTATAAAAATGCAAGAAAACGATCCCCTATTTTGTAAACGCTATAGATTTTGCACAAACCAATCGATAAACGCTTATTGCGATTTTTTTTACCAAAAATATGTAGAAGAATACGTATCGGCCTAAACTGAGGAAAAAAAAAAGCTTTTTTATATATTTTTGGGGGATATTTATTATAGTAAAAAATATTATTGAATTTTTTTCAAAATTGTCGCTCTATTTTGTTTATAGCACAAAAAAAACAAAAAAAACACAGAGGTGATCAAATACCACCAAAAGAAAGCTCTATTTGTGGGGGAAAAAAGGACGCCAATTTTGTTTGGAAGCCACTTCGCACGACCGCGCAATTGTCTGTTAAAGCGACGCAGTGCCGAATCGCAAAACCTGGCGGGTCCTTTAGCTGCATTTTCGTCCGGGTCTTAAGTGGTTAACTAATTTGTCAAAATTTGTTAAAAGACGAATTCGGAACTAAACGAATTGCACATGTCTACTCTGAATCATTTAGATGATCATTGGGAGACTTCAGACGTTCCGTACTTGTGTCTTCCTGAGGGGGGGAGGGGGCCCTGCGGGGGCTGCAGGATTCCAATCCATGGCGTGTATTGTGTCCCCAATGGTGTGTTTGGTGACTGAGGTCCCAACTGAGATCCTTCACAAGCTCCTCCCATGTAGTTCTGGGCGGATCCCTCACTTTTCTCATGACCATCCTCACCCCATGAGGCGAAATCTTCCATGGAGCTCCAGACGGAGGACAACGATCGATGGATATTTTGTATTTCTTCCAATCCCTCCAACACTTGTCTTCTTCTCACCAAGCTTCTTGCTGAGGGTCTTGTAGCCCATTCCAGCCTTGTGTCGATCTCCGATCTTCCCCCCGACGTCCTCTGACCGATCTTTGGTCTCCCCCATGATGGTGAGATGTGATTGGAGGAAAGAGATTCTATGGACGGGCGTCTTCTATACACATAACGAGTTGTCGTTAGGAGAACCTTCTTACATTGACAGGACTGATCTGTGGACCACATGAGCGCCCCCTGTAGCCAGTCTGTGGGGGGGGGGGGGAGAATTATTGTTGGTTGTCGGGGGATCAAATACTTATTTTCCATTTATAACATTTGTATTGTGTGTTTTTTTCTGGAATTTTGGCTGATATTCTGTCTCTATCATTTTACACCTTAGAACCTTTATTTTTATTTTATTTATTTTGTTATTTAATTTATGTTTGTTTTATATTTTTTCCCATGAAATTTCTTTTTTTTTTATACATAAATGTATGTTTGTTTTATTTATGATTATTTTATTTAATCTTGTTTTTTTTTATTGTATTAATTTGTTTTATATATTTTAATTTATTTTAGTTTCAGTATTTTTATTTATTATTTTATGTTTAATTTTATTCATATTTATAGTGGTGAAAATAACGATCTGAACCCCTTGCACCAGTGGCGGCTGGTGCTCAATTTTTTTTGGGGGGGGCGCAAACAAACGAAAAAACAAAACAATTGAAGCTTCACTGTGCCCATCAAATGCAGCAACTGTCATGCCATCAATTGTCGCCACTGTGCCATGCCAAACGCAGCCACTGTGCCATCAATTGTCGTCACTGTGCCATCAATTGTCGCCACTGTGCCATGCCAAACGCAGCCACTGTGCCGTGCCATCAAACGCAGCCACTGTGAATTGTCACCATTGTGCCATCAAACGCAGCCACTGTGCCCACATCAATTGTTACCACTGTGCCCACATCAATTGTCGCCACTGTGCCCACATCAATTGTCGCCACTGTGCCCACATCAATTGTCGCCACTGTGCCCACATCAATTGTCACCACTGTGCCCTTTAATTGTCGCCACTGTGCCCTGTAAAATGCTGCCCCCCGGCCCGGCACTTACCTTTCTGGGGTCAGCTATCCTCCTTCCACGGTCCCTCAATGTCTTCTCCCGCCCTCGATGACGCTTCAGCCAATCAGGTTACCGGTAACCAGAACCGGTGGACCTGATTGGCTGAGACACCTGCCAGTCTTATCCAAGGAACGCAGCCCCGTGCGTCCCCTGGATAACCATTTGGAAGCCGATTACAGCCCTCAGGCTATTATGGGAAAGCCTATCAGAGCCGCTGGGCATGATGGATTGAACAGAAGCTCTGTGAGATCTTCAAAGCTTGGGAGATTTTTTTTATAACCGAACCCTGCTTTATACTTCTCCACAACTTTATCCCTGGACCTGTCTGGTGTGTTCCTCGGCCTTCATGATGCTGTTTCACGAAGGTTCTCTAACAAACCTCTGAGGGCTTCACAGAACAGCTGTATTTATACTGAGATTACACGACACACAGGTGGACTCTATTTACTAATTAGGTGACTTCTAAAGGCGATTGGTTCCTCTAGATTTTAGTTATCAGAGTAAAGGGGGCTGAATACAAATGCCCCTCCCCCCACACACTTTTCACATATTTATTTGTATCATTTTCCTTCCACTTCACAATTATGTGACACTTTGTGTTGGTCTCTCACATAAAATACCAATAAAATACATTTACTTGTTTGTTTGTAACATGACAAAATGTGGGGAATTTCAAGGGGTGTGAATACTTTTTCAAGACACTGTAGGTGGATGCTGCATCTCTTACCGCCGGCTCCAACACTGATAACAGAGCGATCAAACACCGCAGATCACTCGGTTCTCAGGGTTCCCTGAGCAGAGAGCTGGTGTCAGTCACCGGCTCTCTGTTTTGCCCCCCCCAGCTCACTGGAGTGCAGGGCTGTGGAGGAGGCAGGGGGAAGCAGGCTCAGGCTCACACTGGCTAACTGAGAGGCTGAGCCGGGTGCCGGTCCAGGCACGTGGGCGGATTCCCACTTCATTAGGATGATCTTGCCTGAGCCTGGACCGGCTCTGTGATGTCAGCCGACAGCATCTTTAGTCCGTTGTCTGCTGAAAAAGGGTCACAGGAGTGCAGAATGATCTTGGTGACGTCACACTGATCTTAGTGACGTCAGCGGAGAGCGGACTTCAGACCGATCTCCGCTGAAAACGGGTCACAGGAGAGCAAAACGGATTGCAATCCTGTGACCCAGAGGAGAAGCTCGGCCTAAAAAGCTCAGGCTGGACTTCTCCTTTAACTGGTAAGGCGTAGGGCCGGGTTACACTCTGTGGAGGCCCCTTGAGCCAAGGGACGGAAATTCCCCAGAAACACACAAACCATTTCTGTTCTGCTTTGTAGGAGGAAAGAGTTCCCTTTTTTTAGTCATATAGATGTGCCAGCCGGGGGCCCCAAAGGGCCGCAACCTTTGAAGGGTCTCATTGTTCTTCCAAATTTCATAGAGAATTCGCTGCCAGAAAAGCAACTGAGATTTTGGTTGTTCAGCAGATTCGAGAGCTCAGGGCCATTGTTGGCTCATTCGGGTCTTTCCAGCTGAACTCTTTGGACCCCTCCACAATCAGAATCCCCCCCCCCTTGAACTATTTGGGCCCCTCCATGGTCAGAATCATCCTGTGTTCTGCTTGCAATGGAGATAGCGCCCTGTGATGGACTCTCAGATACTGAGCCTGATTTACTAAAGGACACGCGTATAGGCGGACACATCAATAGGCATTTTGCCAAAAATATTGACATGGTTATACCATAGTGCACTTCATAAGAGCAGCAAACACAAAAGTGGCATTATGTTCAATACACATGGGCCCAGATTGTACACAAAGACCCCTAATTGTTGGACACTGACTTTACATGAAGTCCCCATGGATCCTGGGCTAGGACTCTCTATGAAACCCCCTGGATCCTTCCACCACACTTTACATGAACTCCCATGGATCCTGGGCCCAGACTGTGCGTGAAGCTGCTTGAATCCTTGCACCAGGCTGTACATGAAGCCCATCAGATCTTGGGCCGCAACGGTTCATAAAGCCTTTTGGATTCTGGTCCCCAAATGTACAGCCCCTTAGACCCTGGGCCCAGACTGTACGTGGAGCGCCTTGGTTCCTTGCCCCAGGCTGTACATAAAGCCATTTGGATTCTGGGCCCCAACAGTACATGAAGCTCCTCTGATCTTGGGCTCAGACTATGCATGGAGCCCCTCGGATCCTGGGTCCAGACTATGCATGGAGCCCCTCGGATCCTGGGCCCAGACTATGCATGGAGCCCCTCGGATCCTGGGCCCAGAATATGCATGGAGCCCCTCGGATCCTGGGCCCAGACTATGCATGGAGCCCCTCGGATCCTGGGCCCAGACTATGCATGGAGCCCCTCGGATCCTGGGCCCAGACTATGCACGGAGCCCCTCGGAAACTGGGCCCAGACTGTACATGGAGCCCCATTAGATCCTGGGCCCAGAATATGCATGGAGCCCCTTGGATCCTGGGCTCAGACTATACATGGAGCCCCTAAGATCCTGGGCCCAGACTGTACATGGAGCGCCTCAGATCCTGGGCCCAGACTGTACATGGAGCCCCATTAGATCCAGGGCCCAGAATATACATGGAGCCCCTCAGATCCTGGGCTCAGACTATACATGGAGCCCCACAGATCCAGGGCCCAGACTATACATGGAGCCCCTCAGATCCTGGGCCCAGACTGTACATGGAGCTCCTCAGATCCTGGTCCCAGACTATGCATGGAGCCCCTCAGATTCAGGGCCCAGACTATGCATGGAGCCCCTCAGATCCTGGGCCCAGACTGTACATGAAATAGGGTGACCACATGTCCCGGATTGCTAGGTACAATATCGTGTCCCGGGCACCTTCGTTCCAGGACAATACAGTGTCTCAGAATGAAACTGACACAGCCCCCCTGCACAGTGCATTCTGCTCCCTGATTGGGCAAAGCTTTTCCCAATCAGGGCGCAGTAAAAGCTGGCTAAGGGGCGGCATTCTTAACAAACAATGAGTCATCAGCTGTCAGCAGGGGCTTCCCAGCTGACAGCTGAATAGTAAAAAAATTGCACCAGCCCACATTCCCTCATCATTGGGGGGGGGGGTGCTTTGGGACAGACATGAGCCTCATTCCCACAACCCTGACTGACTTTAACATAATGACCCCCCCCAGATCCCAGCCCCCCTATGTAAATGGGATACATAGTACCCTTACCCAGCCACCAAAAAATGACAAAAAGTAGTCGTCAAGCACGCCACTTCTGCCAGATATGAAAAATAAGTAAAAAAAAAACACTCCTGCCGTCCATGAAGGCCGACCGCCTACTGCAGGCTCTGCCGTTTGACAGTTCTTATATAGTTAAGGGGCCATCTGTGCAGGGAGCCGGGTCTGGGTATGCAGGGGGTGCCATCTGTGCAGGGAGCCGGGTCTGGGTATGCAGGGGGTGCCATCTGTGCAGGGAGCCATATATTACAAACTGCATACAGATGTTTCAGGCTTTTTGGGCATCATCAATGCACCGTATGGCCATGATTTCCATGGAGTAAGGCTTTGGGTCCAATGAGACAGTATATGGAATGCTATGGAGGCCATGTCTCTATAATGTTCGGCTATACTCGCTCTAAGCACCATCGGCTCTGGATGTACATCTGTCTAATGGGGTGTATAGAAATGATTTGCATGGCTCCGCCCACTGTCCTGAAATGAGGAATATTCCCGTTATATTTGGGATGGAATCAGGGCCGCTGATCTGACGATCTGGTTCCGGCTATCCAGATGGTTCCTGTAAGGACTGCGCAGGCGCAATCCTTGCCGACGTAAATCTCCAAATCTCGGCCGGCATCCAGGGCGACGTGGAATTTGAGGAAAGTGGCCAGTCGGCCTCACGTCCTCTGCATCCGCTCGCTCGGCCTCCTGGCTATTTTTTTAACATCCTCCAATCCACGGGGATGTAAAGGAATGAGCCTGGATGCCGGCCGAAGTTCGGAGATTTCCGTCGGCAAGGATTGCGCCTGCGCAGTCCTTACAGGAACCATCTCAATAGGGGAACCTTAACGACAAGTCACCGCCATCAGGGGGGGGTACAGGCAGTATACCTGTAAGGGGCCCGGATGTCAACCCCCTTTTTTTTATTATTTTTTTTGTTGGGGCCCAGGATGGCAACCCCCCCCCTTTTTTTTTATAAAAATAAACATTGTTTTTTATATATTTTTTGTTTTATTTATTTTTTTGTTTTTATTAAAGGGCCCAGATGTCCCCAAGGCCCCCGGATGGCAACCCCCCCTTTTTTTGTAAGGGGCCCAGAGGTTCCCAGGGCAACGCCCCTTTTCTCTGCTCCAGGGGGCCCATGCCTGAAGCTGTGTAAGGGACCCCATAATCCCTGAATGGAATTGGACACCTGAGTACCTGAAGCCTCTACTGAACGATCACCGATTGGTTTGGAGGACTTGTCGATCCCTTTAGTCTCACCATCACCTGTTTGTATTTCACATTGAAAAGATTAAATCATTTTTTTTATTTTTTTTATTGTAATTCCGAAATCCTGGAATAAAGTCAGACGAGCGACAGATAAACTCTTTATTTCACACTGTACATTCGCATTTCAACAACAAAGACAATTGATCTAGACAAAAATACCCCGATCTATACTGTGCAGGCTTCCAAATCCGGGGAAACAGGGTGTCACCCTCCCATCCCCCCGACAAAACCCCTCCCCCTCCCATCCCCCAGCCTACACCCCTGACCGCTCTTCATTGCGGCGTTCCCTGCGGCATCGGGAGAAGCAATGCATTCTGGGATTTGTAACAAATCTCTGGAAATTTAACTTTTTCTTCAACATATAAATTAAATAATTTTCCTTTTTAAATAGGGATCTGGTGAAAAAAGTGCAACATTGTAAAAACTGGGCCCGCGATTTGCTTAAAAAGTTGCGGTTTTCCGGTCTCATGTGAACTTTAGAAATGGCGGGAAAGGGAAAAAAAAACGGCAGATTGTGGGAAAAATGGTCACAGGAACTTCCTGTGAGGCAATACAAAGCAGGAGAAGTACCGCCCACGTTCATTCATCGCCCAGTGACATCGCTAATTAGTAAATAAAAACCTGTCTCAAACATTTATAGGCTCCATTCACAACTCCGCATTGCGCTAACGAAAGCGCACATTTTCATGGAATTTGAAAAAAAAAAAAACGTGTCATTTTTTATTAATGGAACCTACACATTTTCATTCATCGAAACGCGTGACAAATCCACAGTTTAAAAAAAAACATTAAAAAAAAACACACAAAGCTTAATGTGCAGGAGCCACTTTGGTGCATTTGTAGGATTAGGCACGTAGCACGAAAAACGCACCAAAAAAACACGGCGATGTGAATGGGGCCTTAAGGTTTTGGATGGGGTGGGTCAGGGTCAGAAGGCATGTAGCACAAAAACTAGGCGATGTGAATGGGGCTGTAAACCACCCTATGCATTAAGGTGAAAAAAAAACTGACACTGACCGGCCCCTCCAGCCTCCCCCCCCCGCTTTACTCACCTGAGCCCTTCCTCTCTGCCCAGGTTTCTCGGCTCTTGATTGGAAAGATTGATAGCATCGCAGCCATTGGCTGAGTCTGGCATTCTGTGTCTATAGACGCAAATGCTGGACTTGGGAGCGAGCCCGCAAGGTAACCCCCAGAAAGAGTGCTTCTCCCAGAGGGTTTACCAATGCGAGGAGGAGCCGCGAGCGCTCCTGGGGGACCTCAGAAGATGGTGATCGGGGCCACATTGTGCAAAAGGAACTGCACAGTGGAGGGAAGTATGACATGTTTGTTATTTAAAAAACAAAAAACAAAGGTTTAGTGTCACTTTAAGGTTTTGGATGGGGTGGGTCAGGGTCAGGAGGCATGTAGCAGAAATACGTGGCGATGTGAATAGGGCCTTAAAAGGGGTTGTAAACCCTCAAGTTGGCAGTCACCGGCCCCCCGTTTTACTTCATTAAGCCCGTTCCTCTCCTCCGGTGGGACGCGCTGTCTCTCTCTCCACGGGGTCCAGGCTCTTGATTGGCTAGATTGATAGCAGAGCAGCCATTGGCTCCCGCTGCTGTCAATCAAATCCAATGATGCGGGAGCCGGCGCCTAGTCCGGCATTCTGTGTCTATAGATGCAAATACTGGACTCGGGTGACCCCCTCGGGAAAGGACTTCTCCTAGGGCAGGGATATGCAATTATCAGACCTCTAGCTGTTGCAGAACTACAAGTCCCATGAGGCAAAGCAAGACTCTGACAGCCACAAGCATGACACCCAGAGGCAGAGGCATGATGGGGACTTGAAGTTTTGCAACAGCTGGAGGTCCGCTAATTGCATATCCCTGTCTTAGGGGGTTATCTGAAGCGGGAAGGAGTGGGTCAGGGTCAGGCGGTATTTAGCACAAAAATGCACACAAAACGCGGCGATGTGAAAGGGGGCTTAAGGATTTGGATGGAGTGAGTCAGGGTCAGAGCTCCTGTAATATTTTTATCGCTTTGACCCCCACACATTTTATTTCTTGTGTGGTCACCATAATCATTTCCTCCAATGGGGTCACAGCGTTAAAAATACAACAGGTCATCTGACCCTCCGCCCCTCTATAAAAGCGAATACAATCAGCTGGAGTTTGGATAAAATGGACCCAAATAATGTCTCATTAAAGTGGAACTCTGGACCCCCCCAAAAAACTGACAAATACACAGCAGCCGGTCACGGGCATCAATAGTCCCTCCTGTAACAAGCGTGGATCCTGCCAATAGATCTGCTATTTTTCCACTTCCTGTAACAAGGTGACAACACTTTTGCATTCTGCACATCAGCGTTGTCACCCTGCGGACAGACTCGCCCCCCCTTTTACGTTTATCATGCCTCCTTCCGGCGGCATGCCATTCATTTCCAGTCCTGGCACCGTCACCTGTCCACCATTTCCAAGGTTCACACGCCGCGGAACAATCTGGGTCATAAATTAAAGGCAACATATCACATAATAAACACCAAAAAATCGTTAATAAATATCACACGTCTACACATAAATCCTCCAGTTTTTTTGTCTACTACGACTTCCAGTTATACAGCACCACAGACTAGGTTGGCGCTATCGTTAATGGCTGTCCTCCGTCATTTAGATGTCTCCAGTTGTGGCTCTCGGGGGAGGAGGTCACAGTGAATTAAAAAGGCATAATAAAAAAAAATAAAAGCAAAAACACAATTGTGAAAAGAGTACCTGTCATGTACACACCATGGGCGACTGTTCTGCAGGAATATTTAGGAATAGTCCGGCATTAGGGAGCATGAAACGCGTCGGCTCAGTGACGTCACAGGACTCCCAGCTTTGAGAACCCCAGCTGGGTGACAGGTACACTTACCAGCAGCAGATAACAGGTAGGTCTTCATGCCGCCAGTGATAACACTTTAGTTGAGAGCACAAGCAACTGTGACAGCTAGTACTTGGCCTATGATCTGTAGTTGCCCAAAGATGGCCGCTTCCTTGGCAATAAAAGGAGAGGAGGGTTTAGTTCCTCTTCAACATGGCTCGGCTCGAACCAAGTCACTGAGAGCGCCCCCCCAGGGGTGCACTTTTCATAACAGAGTAAACATATATTAAATAAATAAATAGATTGTTCCCCTTCAGGCTGAATACCCCCCCCTCGAGAGTTCGGACCCCTCAGATTAGGTTTCCTAGCCCTAAGTAATTTTCTGCCCCCCCCCCCCCACAAATAAATGACTCTCAGAGGGAGTATTAGTGGAGCGTTGGACCCCGATGATTGGTAGTTCTCGGTCTACTCAGGTATCTCTAGGGGCCCCTGGAGTGCTCAGAATAGTATCCAATGGATGAGAGTGCCTCAGGTGTGCATGTGTGTAGTGGAACCTCGGATTACGAGTATAATCCGTTAAAGGAGAATGCTTGCAATCCAAAGCACTCACATATCAAAGCGAGTTTCCCCATAGAAGTCAATGGAAAGGAAGATAATTTGTTCAGCATTGACGTCAATGGCATGCAATACCGCATGTGGCCAGAGACGAGGGGGCACCGTAGAGCCTCGAAAACACTCAGAAAGGACCGAGGACAGCTCAGCTCAGGCTCGGGAACAGAGTAAGTATTTCCGAGCATTTCCAAAACGGCTCCGGCGCCCCCCCCCACCTCAGGCCAAACGCGGCACTACACACCGCTGTGGCTTGAATCCTGCTCGTTTTGAGAAATGGAAATGAAAATAATTTGTTCCGCGTTGACTTCAATGGCATGCAATACCACATGCGGCCAGAGGTGGTGGGGGGTGCCGGAGAGCCTCAGAAACAGACAGAAAGGCCTGAGTACACCTCAGCTGACATGAGTATTTCCGTGTCTTTCTAAGCGGCGCCGATTGGCTGCGATCCGCGCCGTTCTGCTCTGCTCCGGTGCCCCCCCACCTCAGACCAAACGCGGTCCTACACACCGCTGTGGCTTGAATCCTGCTCGTTTTGAGAAGAGGAAACGAAAATAATATGTTCCCCGTTGACTTCAATGGCATGCAATACCACATGCAGCCAGAGGTGGTGGTGGGGGGGGGGGGGGGGGGGGTGCCGGAGAGCCTCGGAAACGGGCGGAAAGGCCTGAGTACACCTCAGCTGACCTCGGGAAACGGAGTATTTCCAAGCATTTCCAAACGGCGCCGATTGGCTGCGATCCGTGCCGTTCTGCTCTGCTTGGCTCCGGCGCCCCCCCTACCTCAGGCCAAACGCGGTACTGCATACTGCTTTGGCCTTATTCCTGCTCGTTTTGCGAGACAAAACTCGCAAACCGAGTTAGGATTCTTTCACATACAGCGCTTGTATTCCGAAACGCTTGTTAACCGCGTTACTCGCAATCCGAGGTTCCACTGTACCTCAAATTATTTTTCCCTGCCCTGCCATCCCTACAGATGCATACAAATAAAAATAAATATCACTATCTACCCCTCCCCCCTTTATATAAAGGACCTCCAGCGGGTGTGTTTGTGGCACACTGGACCCAATGATCAGTACGAAGTAGCTTAATGTGTGGCTCCAAAAGGCATCTCCAGCGGTCCCCGAAGTGGTCCAAACGGTAAACAAAAGAGGGGAGTGCCTCAAATATATGTATGGAGTTCAGTAAAAGATTTAACTTGAGATTCAACACATTTCAGGGGCCCTCAACTCCCTTCATCTGGGCTCAATGTTGGCAGTCAATGGATGTATACTGGTCTAATGCCCGAATACCTCCGAAAGTTCAAGCATCTCAAAAATTAGTTTTCCCTACCTCTCCCTCCCCCCCCTCGAAGGAAAAAAAAGTCCCTTTCCATTTCCATCTCCCCACCCCCCACATAGGACACATAAATGACTCTGGTATGTCTAAGGCTCCTGTGGTGTTTGCAGTTGTACGGTTATAATCAGTAACACTCTATATAAGCTATGAAATTATAGACCTATGAAATGTATAGATTTCGATTTTTTTGACCCTTCTCTTTCCCCCCCCCCCCCCCAAGCAGTGAAGTCAATACTGTACAATATTACAGGGAACTACAGACATCTGAGCAGAGAGACAGACAGACAGACGAGATTGGCGGCGATGTTGTCCATTGGTCGCACAGTGATGTCTCCGATCTCATCATTTTGGAGCGACGGTTCTCTAAAAGACAAAATTGTTCGTCACACGGGAGTCACTTTAACAGTCACCTTCCTGACAGTCCGGTTTGTCATTTTTAGTAGACGGTCCCATTTTTCTCCGGAGCGTCTGAGAACAGGCAGAGCCAATCACATAGCAGCACGTCGAGATAAAACCTCTTTGGGCCTGAAGTTAAAAGGAATTGCACCAATGCACAGCACCAAACGAGTTCATAGAAAATAAAAAGACTTCTTCATCTGTTCCGGAAATTAGGACTGAGATGCTGTGAATGGCAAGAAGCGAAGAGCCTCCCTTGAGAAATCCCTCTAAAAAAAATGGCAGTTCTCAACCTTCACTCTGAGACATAGAAGTCCTCAACCATCCCTTCGAGAAACATATGTCCTCAACCATATCTCTAAAAAAATGGAGGTGTTCAACGACCATGCCTCTGAGAAATGGAAGTCCTCAACCATCCTTTCGAGAAATGGATGTCCTCAACCATATCTCTAAAAAAATGGAGGTCCTCAACCATCCCTCTGAGAAATGGATGTCCTCAACCATCCCTCTAAGAAATGGAAGTCCTCAACCATCCCTCTGAGAAATGGAGGTCCTCAACCATATCTCTAAAAAAATGGAGGTCCTCAACCATATCTCTAAAAAAATGGAGATCCTCAACCATCCCTCTGAGAAATGGAGGTCCTTAACCATCCCTTTGAGAAATGAAAGTCCTCAACCATTCCTCTGAGAAATGAAAGTCCTCAACCATCCCTCTGAGAAATGAAAGTCCTCAACCATCCCTCTGAGAAATGGAGGTCCTCAACCATATCTCTAAAAAAATGGAGGTCCTCAACTATCCCTCTGAGAAATGGAAGTCCTCAACCATATCTCGAAAGAAATGGAGGTCCTCAACCATCCCTCTGAGAAATGGAGGTCCTCAACCATCCCTCTGAGAAATGGAAGTCCTCAACCATCCCTCTGAGAAATGGAAGTCCTCAACCATCCCTCTGAGAAATGAAAGTCCTCAACCATCCCTCTGAGAAATGAAAGTCCTCAACCATCCCTCTGAGAAATGGAGGTCCTCAACTATCCCTCTGAGAAATGAAAGTCCTCAACCATCCCTCTGAGAAATGAAAGTCCTCAACCATCCCTCTGAGGAATTAAAGTCCTCAACTATCCCTCTGAGAAATGGAAGTCCTCAACTATCCCTCTGAGAAATGAAAGTCCTCAACCATCCCTCTGAGAAATGAAAGTCCTCAACCATCCCTCTGAGAAATGAAAGTCCTCAACCATCCCTCTGAGAAATGAAAGTCCTCAACCATCCCTCTGAGAAATTAAAGTCCTCAACCATCCCTCTGAGAAATGAAAGTCCTCAACCATCCCTCTGAGAAATGAAAGTCCTCAACCATCCCTCTGAGAAATGAAAGTCCTCAACCATCCCTCTGAGAAATGGAAGTCCTCAACTATCCCTCTGAGAAATGAAGTTCCCCCAACCATCCCTTTGAAAAATGGGAGGTCCTCAATCCCTCTGAGAAATGAAGTTCCCCCAACCATCCCTTTGAAAAATGGAGGTCCTCAACCATCCAACCAATCCCTGTTTCAGAATACGGGCCGGCGCAGGATATGAACCCGCTACAAATGTATCCATTGCCGTCCTGGTTAATACTGATTCAGCAGGAGGTGGTGAGGCCTTCATGTTCCTATGGCATTACGGTTCACAATGAAGCTCTTGGCATTGGGCAGCGGACGGGCATCATTCTGGTGGCTCCGCCTCTCGATGAAGGTGGTCAGTCGCGTGGTGTCCAGGGGGATTTTGGAATAATTGCTATAGTGAGGCTGGAGCCAGGGATGGAGCAGACAGGTGGCCACCGTGGGCCTCCAGCGGGCGTCCATCTGCAGTGCGGCCCGGATGAAGTCCTGAGCGGCTTGGCTGACACTGGTGAAATACTCCAGCGGGAAGGAGAAGTCCACCCTGCAGATGTTCATACAGGTCTCCTCGCTGCTCTCGTCTAGGAATGGCGACACGCCGCTCAGCATGACGTACGTCAGAACGCCCAGACTCCAGATGTCGGTCGCCAGGGAAACCGGCGTGCCTTTAATCACCTCCGGAGCAGTGAATTCCGCGTTCCCCAGCAGCTGGTGGACATAATAGTGACCGCTAATCCTCGTGGCGTCTTCGAGGTCGATAATTTTCACCCGTGGGACCGGGATACGGAGGTCGATCAGGAGGTTCTCAGGCTGCAGGAAAGAAAGAATGACAAAAAAAAGGTTGGCAGAGGCTGAAATGCACCTTTCTGAGACGTTTCCCGCCTGGCAGCGTGGGGTAAAGATCGCGGCCCGGGAAAAACAAGCGGCTCACCTTGAGGTCCAAGTGGGCGACGCGGCAGCCGTGCAGATACTGGAGGGCCCCCAGGATGTCCCGCATGTAGAAGGCCACCTTCTCCTCCATCAGCTCATCGTGCTTCATGAGATAATCCAGCAAGCGGCCGTCGTCCACCCTGAAAGAGATCGGATCATGTGATCACTACGCAGCGGCCTATAAAAAAAAGGGGGGGCTAAACGGGCGTTTTCCCCAGAACAGGTCCAAAGATCTGCAGGTGATGGAGCTCATCCCTCACCCCGGGATTTGGGGAATAAGGAGATCCAATTTGCATCTTTTTTGTCAATTTATACAAAATAGGGTTTTAAAGACGAACTCCAGAAAAAAACTAAGAATGATGGAGGCCGCAGTACAGCTTCTATGAATGGAGGAGGGCGGAGGAAAGGGCAGGGATGGCTGCGCCTCCTCAATGGCCTGGGCAATCTTCTGGGACCTGTCATGTGTCCCAGAAGATTGCAGGGAGGTGGAGTCGCCGCCTAGGCGGCGCTGGTGGAAGTGAGAGCTGGGTACATATCAAAACTAGGTAACCCCCCCCCCCCCAAACTTTATTCTACTCTCTTCCATTCCTTTAAATTATATTTTATTATTTTATATTCAATTTTATTTTCTATTATATTATTTTCTTGTATATTATATTCCTTTATTTTCTATTATATCTTATTATATTCTTTTTTTAATTATTCTATTCAACTTTATTCAATTTTTTTTTCCTTTTTAATTTATATTCTATTATGTTTTACTTTATTCTACTTGTTTCCATTCTATTTTATTCCTTTAAATTATATTTTATTATTCTATTCTTGCATATTAAATTTGTTTATTTTCTATTATATCTTATTTTATTTGTTTTTATTCTATTCCTGTTCTGTTTAACTTTATTCTATTTTTTCCATTCTATTCCTTTAATTTATTTTCTATTATATTTTACTCTATTCTATTATTTTATTTTCTGGTCTATTATTATCTATGCTATTATTTCGATTATATTCCTTTATTTTCTATTATATCTTATTCTATTCTTTTATTTTTATTTTTTATTCTGTTCAACTTTATTTGTTTTTTCTATTCTATTCCTTTTTAATTTCTGTTCTAATAAGTTTTACTTTATTCTACTTGTTTCCATTCTATTCCTTTAAATTATATTTTATTATTTTAGGTTCTATTATTTTATTTTCTATTCTATTCTTGTATATTAAATTTGTTTATTTTCTATTATATCTTATTTTATTTTATTTGTTTTTATTCTATTCCTGTTCTGTTTAACTTGATTCTATTTTTTCCATTCTATTCCTTTAATTTCTATTCTATTATATTTTACTCTATTCTTTTTTATTATTTTATTTTCTATGCTATTATTTCTATTATATTCCTTTATTTTCTATTATATCTTATTCTATTCTATTTTATTTTTTATTCTGTTCTGTTTAACTTTATTCAATTTGTTTTCCATTCTATTCAATCCCTTTAATTTCTATTCTATTGTGTTTTACTCCATTCTTCTGATTTTATTTTTTACTCTATTCGTTGCTATTATTTTCTTTTATTTTCTATTATATCTTATTCTATTCTTTTATTGTATTCTGTTTAACTTTATAAAATTTTTCCCATTCTATTCAATTCCTTTAATTTCTATTCTATTATGTTTTTCTCTATTCTTTTCTATGCCATTATTTCTATTATATTCCTTTATTTATTATATCTTATTCTATTCTTTTATTTTTATTGTATTCTGTTTAACTTTATTAATTTGTTTTCCCATTCTACTCATTTCCTTTCATTTCTATTCTATTGTGTTTTACTCCATTCTTCTCTGTGATTTTATTTTATACTCTATTCGTTGCTATTCTATTCTTTTATTTTCTATTATATCTTATTCTATTATTTTATTGTATTCTGTTTAACTTTATTATTATTTTTTTCATTTTTTCCATTCTATTCCTTTTTAATTTCTATTCTATTATGTTTTACTTTATTCTACTTGTTTCCATTCTATTCCTTTAAATTATATTTTATTATTTTAGGTTCTATTGTATTTTCTATTCTATTCTTGTATATTATATTAGTTTATTTTCTATTATATCTTATTTTATTTGTTTTTATTCTATTCCTGTTCTGTTTAACTTTATTCATTTTTTTCCATTCTATTCCTTAAATTTCTATTCTAATATATTTCACTCTATTCTTTTCTATTATTTTATTTTCTATGTTATGATGTCTATTCTATTCCTTTATTTTCTATTATATCTTATTCTATTTTATTTTTTATTCTGTTCTGTTTAACTTTATTCAATTTTTTCCATTCTATTCCTTTAATTTCTATTCTATTATGTTTTTCTCTATTCTTTTCTATGATTTTATTTTCTAGTCGTATCTTTTCTATGCCATTATTTCTATTCTATTCCTTTATTTATTATATCTTATTCTATTCTTTTATTTTTTATTGTATTCTGTTTAACTTTATTCATTTTTTTTCCATTCTACTAATTTCCTTTAATTTCTATTCTATTGTGTTTTACTCCATTCTTCTGATTTTATTTTTTACTCTATTCGTTGCTATTATATTCTTTTATTTTCTATTATATCTTATTCTATTCTTTTATTGTATTCTGTTTAACTTTATAACATTTTTTTCCCATTCTATTCTATTATGTTTTACTATTTTTTTTTCTAGGACTTAATCTTCTAGTCTATTTGTTTCTATTATATCTTATTCTATTCTTTTATTGTATTCTGTTTAACTTTATTACATTTTTTCCCATTCTATTCTATTATGTTTTACTATTTTTTTTCCTAGGATTTAATCTTCTAGTCTATTCGTTTCTATTCTATCCCCTTATTTTCTATCGTTTTCGATTCGAATTTCGGTCGAATTTGTTTTTCGCCTTCAAAACTGCAAACAAACCGCACACGTCTACGGTCGCCGGGCTGCAGCTCTCCGTTACTATGGCGGTTGGATACATTTATCATCTATTTCCCTTCCGTTTATAAACGGAAACATTAAAAATAAAATAAAATCGATCTACAAAAACGGAGTTCAGCGCGGCGTTGCCCCTCCCCCCCACTCACAGGTCCAGGACGAGGATGTAGGCGTTGGGCGACTCGTAGGTGTCATGGAGGGCGAGGTACTGCGGGTGTTGGAGGTGCTGGAGCAGCGCCGCCTCGTGGGACGCCTGTTCGCGCTTTTTCAGCTTCTTGTTGACGAATTTCACGGCGACGTCCTTCCGCGTGTTCCTCTGAACGCACTTCTTCACCACCGAGAACCGACCCCTATGGGGGGGGGGGGCAATTACAGGTGAAGAGATGTATAAATATCACAGCGGAGGAGGTGCCAACAGATCACAATGGCGGCCATATACAGAGAGACATACATACATTTATATTCCAATAAGAATCACTGCACCAAAAAAAACGTGTTATGGCCACCAGGGGGCGACGAAGAGAAAAGAACTTCACACATTGGAGGAAATACAGCAATTTTCACCCCCACTGTGCAGAGGTTTGTCATCGCCACACAGCAAACACTTCATACAGAGATGTGATCCTTCCATTATGGCATAAGAAATAAGCTAAATGCATTTGTGAAAGATGCCCCCACCCCCACCTCACCCCCCACCACACACACAGCTCTGCCAGACACCAGAGCCTGGTCACCTTGACCTTTCTCTTCTGCAGCTGCACAGCCTGGTCACCTTCTCAACCTGTGATTGGACAGCAAAGGAAGAGCAGCAGACTAATGAGTCCTCACTCTGCTCTCTACTCCCTCCAGCACGTTCCTTGTCTGCAGGGCCGCCATCAGGGGGGTACAGGCAGTACACCTGTAAGGGGCCCGGAGGTCTCCAGGGGCCCTTTTGGCAATCCCCCCTTTTTTTTAGGGGTCCAGAGGTCCACAGGGGCCCCACAGATGGCAACTCCCCTTTTTTTTATTTATTTTTTTATATAAAAAAATATATTTTTTAAAATATATTTTTTTTTTATTTTTTATTAAAGAGCCATTTTTTTTTTTAGAGGTCCGGAGGTCCCCGGATGGCAACCCCTCCTTTTTTTTATTTATTTTTTATAAAAAAAATATATTTTTTCTAATATATTTTTATTTTATTTTTTATTAAAGGGCCAATTTTTTTTTTTAGGGGTACAAGGGGTCCCCAGGGGCCCGGAGATCCCCAGGGCCCCCGATGACCCCCCCTTTTTTTTAATAAAAAAAAATAATATTTTTTTATTTAATAAAGGGCCCAGAGGTCCCCGGATGGCAACCCCCCCTTTTTTATATATTTTTTTATATTATTTAATTTCTTTTTTTTATATTTCTTTTATATATATATATATATATATATATATATATATATATTTTTTTTTATTAAAGGGTTTAGAGGTCCCCAGGGCCCCATGTGGCAAACCCTCTTTTTTTTATAAATGTTTATTTTATATATATATATATATATATATATATATATATATATATATATATATATATATATATATATATATATATATAATTCTTTAGAGGTCCCCAGGGCCCTGGATGGCCTTTTTTTTTATTTTTTATAAATATTTATTTTATTTATTTTTTTATATATTTTTTTTCTTTTTATTTTTATTAAAAGGGCCCAGAGGTTCCGGATGGCAACCCACCTTTTTTGTAATTTCTTTTTATAAAAAAAAATTAATTGTGTATATATATATAATTTTTATTTATTAAAGGGCCCAGAGGTCCCCAGGGCCCTGGATGGCTACCCCCCTTTTTTATATATATTTTTCTTTATTTCTCCTTTTTTTTTTTGTAAAGGGCCCCCCCGCTTCTCAATTTGCGGCGGCAGCACCCCCCCCCCCCCGGTTCTCTGCTCCAGGGGTCCTCCCATGCCTGAAGCTGTGTAAGGGGCCCCATAATTCCTGATGGCGGTCCTGCTTGTCTGCACATGCACACAGCTCACGTCTGATTGGCTGCTAAAAAAAAAAAAAAAAAAAAAAAAAAAAAAAGCTCCTCCCTTTCCAAGTCTGCACAGTGCAGCAGATCACAAGAGGCTCACACCAAGTCCGGTTCAGGAATATAAATAACTTTGCGTTTAATGTGACTGCAGAACACAGAATTTGGTGCCGATCTCCCGGGGGGGGGGGCTCTGCTTTACGGTAAAGACATAAAAATCGATCACAGTGGGAATTATCATATAGAAGGAGGAAGAGCGGCGTGACGTACCGGCCGATCTCCTGCAGCTCCACGTACATCTGGTCGAAGTTCTCCTTCCAGCAAACGGTGGAGCCGTCAGTGTTGGCGTCTGCAGAGGAAGAAGAAGAGGAGAGGTGATGGGGGGATGGAAACGGAACCCTCCTGTGCGATGCAACAATCACACCGGCCACTAGATGTCTCCCTCCATTCATTTTTGTACAGAGTTATGCAAATATCAGGATTTCTCAGTGGGTGGGTCCCAGTCTGGAGGAGTGGGCAGTCCTATAAAATCAGACCACCCTGCATAATGCCCGCATGGCAGAGGTGTAACTACAGGGGCCGCAGAGGTCGTAGTTGGGTGTCCTACTGTAACAAGTATGAGGCAGCTGCTTTGGGTCCCACAACAATGACAGGGCCCAGTACAGCTGCCCCTTTTGCTCCTGCCTTAAAGATGGCCCTGCTCTTATGACACTCCAATCTCCTGTCACACTGTCCAGGTACCCTTCGCCTGTCACACTGCCCCCCCACCCCCCACCTGTCAAACTCTCCCCGTCGTACTGCCCCCCTGTCACACTGCCCCCCCTCCTGTCACAATACCCCCTCTATCATACTGCTTGCCCCCCCATTACACTGCCCCTGTAACACTCCCCCGCCCCCCCTCTTTTACAGTACCCTCGTCTCCAGACCCTTCCTTTTCCTTTTTCCCCATTCATAGATGAAGCATAGTAACTGTTTCTTATGCTTCAGTTTGTGAATGAATACCACCTAGGACACGAAGGCTACTGGTGGGAGACGCCAAGGAGACTTGCGATGCCAAGGAGATCTGGATATCCATGGTTGGGGATCTCTGATCCAATTAGCTCTTTGTGACCTCCCTGAGCAAGGGGGGGGGGGGGTGTTTGCTGGAGTTCCGATAAGCCTTTCATCTCACTGGGGTGACGGTTCTCACGAGGTCAAGCATTTCTACCAAGTCACTTTATATCCACAAGAATTTTTAGTCACATACCGTATATACTCGAGTATAAGCCGAGTTTTTCAGCATATGTTTTTGTGCTGAAAATGCCCCCCTTGGGTTATACTCGAGTCACCTTTTTGCGCCTGATCCTGGATTTTTGGGGACCGGTTACTGGCTGGCCCTAGGTCCCCTGGACCCGGAACTTGTCACACATGTAGCCACATTTCTCCTCTACAAGTGTGCAAAGTTTGTTGTCCGGGGTATGTAAGGCTGGGGAGCACCGATTTTTCAAACCCGGGCATTCCTTTCATAGACTCCCATGTTAAATGGTAATTTCTCTGGTGATTTACAGGCCTGATACTGGCCGGTTGTAGGTCTCCTGGACCCGGATCTTGGCACACATGTAGCCCCATTTCTTCTCTACAAGTGTGCCACGTTTGTTGTCTGGGGGACCTACGGCTGGGGAGCACCGATTTTTAAAAGCCGGGCACCCCTTCCATAGACTCCCATGTTCAACGTCAGTCTAGTCATGGGCACAGTGAGGCATGGGCACAGTGAGGCATGCAGATGGACACCCTAGGCTTATACTCGAGTCAATAAGTTTTCCCAGTTTTTGTGGTAAAATTAGGTGCCTTGGCTTATATTCAGGTCAGCTTATACTCGAGTATATACGGTAATTGGACTTTTTATCACATATGTCACTTTTTATTATTGCACTTTATTGTTGCATTGTTTATTGTTAGGACCAGTTTGGATGAAAGGACCTGAATGTTTCCTTCAGAGAAGTCTACATTGGTGGTCCTCAGGAGCTCTGGATATTTCATGGTGCTATGACTAAGCACTAGTTTCAGTGCGAAACGCGTCAGCAGCCAGGTTTTATTTTATTTTGCTGTGACTTGTAGTGCTGTCCTTCTTTTAATAAAGGCTACAATTTGTTCAGAGTGCGGCTGTCCAGAGACAATCTTTGTTCCTGCTTTGCCTGCACCTGAGTTGTCTGCAGCAGGGGATATTCGTCTGGGTTCCCACTTGGAGCGGCTCCTTCCTTTTCCCTGGATATTTCATGGACCCCGACACCCAGGGCTGATATCAGACCACCCCCGCTCTCAGGAGGACCTGGACTTAGAAGCTGTTTATATCCCTTTATAACATGGAGGAAATGTTCCGGGTTCTCTCTTGGGTGCTCAGACATAAAATGGTGACTATTTGACGATGAGCTGCTTCAGCCCCGATATGCAATGCTGAGCCCCCCGGTGATAGAGAAACGCAGGAGACGGAGATCCCAACTTACCGTTCTCAGGCAGCCGAAGGGGTTCCGATGGCTCGCTGGGCAGGCTGATGCCCCAGGGGTTGCTGGCACTGACTCTGAACTGGTAAGCGCCTCCAGGCCTCAGGTCCTCCAGTACAAGGTAAGTATCCAGCGTACAGGCCACTGACTGCTGCCAGACCTGGGAGCCTGCGGGAGAGACAGTGCATGTTACATCAGAGGGAGGGAGAGCTTAAATATTCTCAATGTATAGCAGGGGTCTCCAAGGGCCACATCCAGTGCAAGATTTTATCCGGCCCTAAGCTGGTGGGAGAGCTCTGATGGGAAGCCTGAGGCAAGGGGGGAGTCTGCTGCATGGGTGGACTCCAACGGGGACCCTATTGCAAGAGAGGGGAGTTCTGATGGGAAGCCTGATGTAGGGGAGGGTTCGATGATGAAAAACAAGCTATGATAGGGACCATGATGTAAGGGGGGACTCTGATGGGAAGCCTGATGTAAGGGGGGAGTCTGCTACATGGGGGAACCCTGATGCAAGTGGGGAACTCGGACGTGGAGCCCGACGCAAGGGGGGGCGTCTGATGGGGAGCCCGAAGCAAGGGGGGGCGTCTGATGGGGAGCCCGACGCAAGGGGGGGCGTCTGATGGGGAGCCCGACGCAAGGGGGGGCGTCTGATGGGGAGCCCGACGCAAGGGGGGGCGTCTGATGGGGAGCCCGACGCAAGGGGGGGCGTCTGATGGGGACCCTGATGCAAGGGGGGGCGTCTGATGGGGAGCCCGACGCAAGGGGGGGCGTCTGATGGGGAGCCCGATGCAAGGGGGGGCGTCTGATGGGGAGCCTGACGCAGGGGGGGGCGTCTGATGGGGAGCCTGACGCAAGGGGGGGCGTCTGATGGGGAGCCCGACGCAAGGGGGGGGCGTCTGATGGGGAGCCTGATGCAAGGGGGGCGTCTGATGGGGAGCCTGATGCAAGGGGGGCGTCTGATGGGGACCCTGATGCAAGGGGGGCGTCTGATGGGAACCCTGACGCAAGGGGGGCATCTGATGGGGACCCTGACGCAAGGGGGGCATCTGATGGGGACCCTGATGCAAGGGGGGCGTCTGATGGGGACCCTGATGCAAGGGGGGCGTCTGATGGGGACCCTGATGCAAGGGGGGCATCTGATGGGGGCCCTGATGCAAGGGGGGCATCTGATGGGGACCCTGATGCAAGGGGGGCGTCTGATGGGGACCCCGATGTACCTTCATCCTTGTACTCCACGGTGTATCCGGAGATGGTGCAGTTCCCTGTACTTGATGGAGGGAGCCAGCGGAGGATGACTGAGGAGCTGTTTCTCTCCTGGGCTACAGGCTGGCTGGGGGCCCCGGGGACACCTGGAGGAGACACAAGAGGTAGTCACACAAATTCTAACTCTGGATATAACAGGCCATGTTTCGTGAAATTTTCTTAGATAAAATAGTGGTCATAAATGCCAAGCTATTGGTTTATTTGCTACAAGTTTTTATTTGAGGAAAGATCCACTGGCCAAAAAAAGTGGCACCTATTTTTTATATGACAAGATGGCATTCAAAAGGCAGCACTGACAGGAGCCGATTGACTCATGGGCCCATGTAGTGGCCATTGTATATCGCCATCAGATACTATGCATGGTCATCTGCACTGTGTTGGCCCCTTGCAAATCCTGCCGCTGAGTACTATTGCTGGTTCAACTCTGTTGTGTTGCCCCCTTGCCCATGGTGCCCTTAGGTACCATGCCTGGATCATCTGCAATGTGTTGCCCCTTCCCCCATTGCCCTCAGGTCCCATGTCTGGATCACCTTCACTGTTGCCCCCTTGCCCCTCTGTGCTGTGTTTCCCTCTTGCCCATCTGTGCTGTGTTGGCCCCTTGCCTATGTTGCCCCAGGTAATATGGGTGGATCATCTGTGCCGTGTTGCCCCCTTGCCCATGTTGCCCCAGGTACCATGCCTGGATCACCTGTGCTGTGTTGCCCTCTTGTCCCTGGTGCCCGCAGGTACCATGCCTGGATCATCTTAACTGTTGCCCCCTCGCCCCTGGCGCCTCCTGGTACCATGCCTGGATCATGTGTGTATTGTTGCCCCCTGATGCCTTCAGCTACCATGCCTGGATTATCTGTGCAGTGTTTCCCCCTTTCCCCTGGTGCCCACAGGTACCATGCATGGATCATCTGTGCTGTGTTCCCCCTTGCCTATGTTGCCCCAGGTACCATGCCTGGATCACCTATGCTGTGTTTCCCCCTTGCCCCTGGTGCCCGCAGGTACCATGCCTGGATCATCTGTGCTGTGTTGCCCCTGGTGCCCCCAGGTACCATGCGTGGATCATCTATGCTGTGTTGCCCCCTTGCCCCTGGTGCTCCCGGGTACCATGCGTGGATCATCTATGCGCTGTTGCTCCCTTGCCCCTGGTGCTCCCGGGTACCATGCCTGGATCACCTGAGCTGTGTTGCCCCCTTGCCCCTGGTGCTCCCGGGTACCATGCCTGGATCACCTGAGCTGTGTTGCCCCCTTGCCCCTGGTGCCCGCAGCAGGTACCATGCCTGGATCATCTGTGCTGTGTTACCCCTGGTGCTCCCGGGTACCATGCGTGAATAATCTATGCTGTGTTTCCCCCTTGCCCCTGGTACCATGCGTGGATCATCTATGCTGTGTTGCCCCTGGTGCTCCCGGGTACCTTGTACTTTGATGGTGGCGGAGGTGGAGGTACAACCCAGCTCATTGGTCGCCACACAGGTGTAGATCCCGCTGTCCTGGGGCATCAGATTATAGATCTTCAAACGAATGTCGCCGGATTCGCTGTAGGGGGGAGAGAAGGATGAGCGTTATGGAGGTCAGAGGTGGCACACACCGGGCAGAACGTCCCCGTAGATCCGGCACCCAC
This sequence comes from Rana temporaria, assembly GCF_905171775.1. Classification (NCBI taxonomy): domain Eukaryota; kingdom Metazoa; phylum Chordata; class Amphibia; order Anura; family Ranidae; genus Rana; species Rana temporaria. The sequence continues at coordinate 221,256,024 of NC_053494.1, read as the reverse complement.
CTGGCTGTCATGGTGTAAGTGCTGCCCTCACCATCCAGAATGTTCTGATCCGGGCCCTTCCACGTGATTGTCGGTTTGGGTCGGCCGCAGACCTTGCAGTGTAGGGTCACCGTGTCGCCAACAACACATATAATGTCTACCAGAGTCAGGAGGAACTCCGGGGCCACTGCAAAAAAAAACACAAACGTCAATCAGAACTTGGGGGGTCTACAAAGTGGGAGGAGCAAGAGAGACACCAACAGGTGGTCACAGTTCCCCACCGCTTATAGTTTGTGGGTTCCCAAGAAAAAGGGCGAGCCTATGGTTGGATCCCAGGATAGATCTCATGGGTTGGGGTGAAATTCGGTAAAACTAAGTGCATCCCCGTTGGACGGGCGTCTCACATTTACCGAAGGTCCTAAAACCGCTTTGGATTGGAATACATAAGAATTGGAGTGCGTCACACCCAGGAGTCCAAATATCAGGTTTTACTCCACTAAAAACAGTCCAGTATGTTCCACACGTGGCAACGTGTTTCAGGGGTCGAGAGATACCCCCTTTACCAGGACTGTGTTCTCCTTTTGGGATCTCCCCCGGGGTACAAGTTACATTTGCCCAACTTGGTTCAATGTAATTATGTACCATACCAGGAAGATCGCTGTAAAAGCTGGAACTACTACTCAAATTATCTCTGCCTGTGTCCAGGTCCCCCCCCCCCCCGCTGCTTACTGAACACAGGAGGTCACTCACTCAGCATGGGGGCTCTAATCAGGGAAAACTTTGCATTTCTCAATGAATGCGAATCATTCTCTGACTGAAGGAGGTGGAGAGCTGGGGAAGAGGTGATGTCACAATCTCCACCTCGTCCAATCAGAGAATGCTTTACATTAATTGAGAACGTTTTTTTGTTTTCTTTTGTTTTTTAACAGTTTATCAAAAAAATAATAATTCATTAACCACTTGCCGCCCGCCCTATTACAGAATAACGTCTGCAAATTGGTTTCAATATCCTGACTGGACGTCATATGACATCCTCAGGATATTGAGCCGCTGCGCCCCCCCCCCCCCCCCCCTCACTCGCCTCTTTCAGACGCGAGTAGAGGAGAGCCGATTGGCTGCTCCCCTTACAGGGGGGGTTTGTGAAGATCGATTATCAGTACAACCCCCCCCCCCCACCCCCGAGGATGCCCACACTATATAAGGTGAAGACCGGTGTGGTCTTCTGCTGCTGTAGCCCATCCAACCCGCTACTAGCAAGGGGGACCTAATAAAGTGGCCGGTGTGTGTATATACAGTATAGCGAGAGAGAGAGATAGAGATAGATAGAGAGAGAGAAAGAGAAAAAGAGAGAGATATAGATAGAGATAGAGAGAGAGAGAGAGAGAGAGAGAGAGAGAGAGACATAGAGAGAGATAGATAGAGAGAGAGAGATATAGAGATGGAGAGTGAGAGAGAGAGAGAGAGAGAGAGAGAGATAGAGAGAGATAGAGATGGAGAGAGAGAGAGAGAGAGAGAGAGAGAGAGAGAGACAGACATAGAGAGAGATAGATAGAGAGAGAGAGATATAGAGATGGAGAGAGAGAGAGAGAGAGAGAGAGAGAGAGACAGATAGATAGATAGATAGATAGATAGATAGATAGATAGATAGATAGATAGAGATGAAGAGTGAGAGAAAGACAGAGAGAGATAGCCAAAATGACCCCCTTGGGGTGACTTCTTATTTGTTATAAACGGTCAATAATAATAACAAGACACCAATCACGGGATCTCTGTGGGTATCGCATTTTTTTGAAACATACACTTCTTTAAAAAAAATATATATATATTTATGAAACTACAAAAAAAAAACACTCACCTTCCTGGATGAAATTGGGATTGATGATCTAAAAATTCAACCAGAAGAAAAGTCAGAAAAAAATAATACAGAATTTTTTTTTGTCATGTCATCATCAATTGTAATATCAGAAGATGGGTTACAGCGCCATCTAGTGTACATGTGAGAGAAAGCATGCGCTTCATACTACAATCAAACCTCCAGAATATCTTCATATTTTACATACAAGATACATAACATCAGACCGGCACAAGTCGCCATAAATAACAGAAACTGTCAGTAAATGCAAAATGTGCAGCAGTAGCCTAGATAAGGGTGGGGGGGAGATAGCGCCCCCCCAGTGTCTGTGGTGTCACAGGAATCTCTGCTGTACAGAAGGTGCACTGAAGTGGCTTCTCCCCTCACCTGATAATCCTCAGAGACGGGTAGAGGAAGATCAGAGGAAGGGAGACTCCTCAGGTCTGGGCCCAGGGAGGACCTTCATCTCACTCAGGTGGGTGGATTCCCCGTAGGGGGGGGGTCTGTACAGTGGGGAGGGATCTGTACAAGGGAGGGAGGGATCTGTATGGGGGGGGGATCTGTACAGTGGGGAGGGATCTGTACAAGGGAGGGAGGGATCTGTACAATGGGGAGGGATCTGTACAAGGGGGGAGGGATCTGTACGGGGGGTGGCGATCTGTACAATGGGGAGGGATCTGTACAAGGGAGGGAGGGATCTGTACAAGGGAGGGAGGGATCTGTACAGGGGGTGGCGATCTGTACGGGGGGAGGGGAATCTGTACAGTGGGGAGGGATCTGTACAGGGGGGGGGGAGACTTAATAATACGAGGATCTGTACTGGGGGAACTTTATAACTGATGGGGGGGCTTTATTTTACAGCAGGAAGGAATACTAAGGGGAGATTTGTATTGGGCCGGAGCGTGTTGGGGAGGAAGAGGGAGGGGAGCTGCATTTGGGGAACGATCTGTACTGTGCGGGGGGGGGCTGAATTTGGGAAGATCTGTTCCCGTGGGAGGGGGGCTGAATTTGGGAAGATCTGTACCGTGGGAGGGGGGCTGAATTTGGGAAGATCTGTACCGTGGGAGGGGGGCTGAATTTGGGAAGATCTGTACCGTGGGAGGGGGGCTGAATTTGGGAAGATCTGTACTGTGCGGGGGGGGGCTGAATTTGGGAAGATCTGTACCGTGGGAGGGGGGCTGAATTTGGGAAGATCTGTACCGTGGGAGGGGGGCTGAATTTGGGAAGATCTGTACCGTGGGAGGGGGGCTGAATTTGGGAAGATCTGTACTGTGCGGGGGGGGGGCTGAATTTGGGAAGATCTGTACCGTGGGAGGGGGGCTGAATTTGGGAAGATCTGTACCGTGGGAGGGGGGCTGAATTTGGGAAGATCTGTACTGTGCGGGGGGGGGGGCTGAATTTGGGAAGATCTGTACCGTGGGAGGGGGGCTGAATTTGGGAAGATCTGTACCGTGGGAGGGGGGCTGAATTTGGGAAGATCTGTACCGTGGGGGAGCCGAATTTGGGGAGATCTGTACTGTGGGGGGGGGGGGGGGCTGAATTTGGGAAGATCTGTACTGTGGGGGGAGCCAAATTTGGGGAGATCTGTACTGGGGGGGGGGGGACTGAATTTGGGAAGATCTGTACTGTGGGGAGGAAGGGGGAGGGGAGCTGCATTTGGGGAACGATCTGTACTGGAGGTGGGAGTGTGCTGAGACAGGAGCTGTACTTGGAGGGAGGAGGGTATACTGAGGGGAGATTTGTACTGAGACAGGAGTGTGATGCGACTGTGCTGGGGGGAGGGATCTGTACATGGGGGGGAGGGATCTGTATTAGTGGCTGTACTGGGAGGAAGCTCTATAAATTGGGTGGGGGTGCTGTATTGGGGAAAGATCTATACTGTGGAGGAGATTTGTACTGGACCGGAGCGTGCTGGGGAGGAAGGGGGAGAGAGCAGAATTTGGGAAGATCTGTACTGTTTGGGGGGGGGGGGACTACTAATGGGAGGATCTGTACTGTTTGGGGGGGGGGGGACTACTAATGGGAGGATCTGTACTGTTTGGGGGGGGGGGGGACTACTAATGGGAGGATCTGTACTGTGGGGGGGACGTGGGACTAATGGGAGGATCTGTACTGGGGGAACTTTATAACTGATGGGGGGGGGCTTTATTTTACAACAGGAAGGAATACTAAGGGGAGATTTGTATTGGGCCCGAGCGTGTTGGGGAAGAAGGGGGGGGGGCTGAATTTGGGGAAGATCTGTACTGGAGGTGGGAGTGTTCGGAGACAGGAGCTGTACTTGGAGGGGGGGGGGGGGGACTGAGGGGAGATTTGTACTGAGGCGACAGTGTGATGTGACTGTGCTGGGGGGGGGAGAGATCTGTAGGGGGGGGGAGCTCTCTGATGGGGGGAGGGAGAGATCTGTTGGGGGGGGAGCTCTCTAAAGGGGGGGGGTGGGAAAATCAGTACTGCAGGGAGGAGGAGATACCAAGAAGTGATTAGTACCGGCCCAGTGTGTGCTGGGGAGGGGGGCTCAGCAGGCTCCTCCCAACACAGGAGGGGGCGGAGACAGGACCAGTCACCCTGCAAAGCACACCGAGATTCCAAGAACGAGACGCGGGGCGAATGGATTTGGACAATATTTGATGATCTCAGAGTTCAGATTTGCAGCTTCCCGGTGATCTGACGTGCTGGTTCCATGTATCATGGAAGTTCCAGCGCATGCGCGAACTGATGCGCAGAGATGGTTCCAGCCATCGGGAAAGTTCCTTCAAGCACTGCGCAGGTGCAAACTTGCTGACGGAAATCCCCGAACGGCGGCCGGCATCCAGGGCGACGTGGATTGTGAGGTAAGTGGCCAGTCGGCCTCACGTCCTCGCTGCGCTCGGACGGCTCGCTTCGCTCGCTCGGCCTCCTGGCTCTTTTTTTAACATCCTCCAATCCACGGGGATGTTAAAGAATGAGCCTGGATGCCGGGCGAGGTTCGGGGATTTCCGTCGGGAAGTTTGCGCCTGCGCAGTCAGTGGAGGAACTTACCCCATAGGGGAACATTGAGGACAAGTCACCGGCCCTTAGATATGGTGGCTGCAGTTTTATTTAATTTTTTCAAGGCTTTCCTTCTATTTTCACCTGATGATCCAGCCAGTAAGTCCATTGTTTTTTTTTGTTTTTTTTTTCAAAAGTACAAGCTCTCTAGCAGAATGTATCAGTTCACATGGATGAGACAAACCATTCGCCACTGACAGGGGGTGCTTACAAATGACCAGCTTTTATTTATTGATTTAATTTTTTTATCCCAAAAGGAAAACATTTTTTTGACTGTAACCGATTATAAAGTGTGATCTGGAGTTTGGCTTCAGTGTGTTAGTGTATTTAAATCTGCTAGTCCATCTAACTTTCCCCTCCCCCCCCAAGACTGACATTGCTGCTGTCCAAAGGTGCCCCCTGTGCTCCTTCATCCAGAGTGAGGGGGGGCGCTCTAATATAATGGCTACAATCACTGGGCTGGATTCAGGTACCTTTGCGCTTTTTTTTGTGGAGGCGCAGGGCAACGTTTATGCCCTGCGCCCCCGCAAATTTACTGCGCTACCCGCGATTCACGGAGCAGTAGCTCCGTAAATTGCGTGTGCGCTCTTTAAAATTGCCCGGCGTAAGCGCGCGCAATTTAAATGATCCCGTAGGGGGCGGGAATCATTTAAATTAGGCACGTTACCGCGGCGATCGTAGAGCGCATGCTCCGTCGGGAAACTTTCCCGACGTGCATTGCGGCAAATGACGTCGCAAGGACGTCATTTGCTTCCAAGTGAACGTGAATGGCGTCCAGCGCCATTCACGAATCACTTACGCAAACGACATGAAATTCAAATTTCGCGACGCGGGAACGACGGGTATACTTTAGCATTGGCTGCCCCTACTATTAGAAGGGGCAGCCTTACGCTAAACACGCCGTACGGAAACGACGTAACTTGCGTACGCAGGGCTCGCGCAACATTGTGAATCGGTGTTAGTATGCAATTTGCATACTATACGCTGAGCACAACGGGAACGCCACCTAGCGCCCATCGCAAGAATGCAGCCTAAGATATGCGGGCATAAGAGCCTTATGCCGCGCATATCTTAGGCTGCAGTCGGCGTAACGAGGTTCCTGAATCAGGAGCATTCGTTACGCCTGCGCAAGTAAGCAATTGCGCCTGTGTAACTATGGTTACACAGGCGCAATTGCTTCTTGAATCCAGCCCACTGTATCTAAGGAGGGAGCCATGGTTGTCATCCAGGCCTTCCTCTCCATTATTACATGGGGGGGGGGGGTGATTAGTAGTTTACAGAAGAAGGAAAACATTGTTTCCAATTTAAAAATTCATCTCACAGGAAGTGACCAGGACAGAAAAAAAGAAAAACAAATGCAGCCACCCCCCCTGAGGACTGGGAAGCTGCAATATAAGGAACAATGATACATTGTAATCTAATGCTGGAAAGAAACTTTTGTTGCAGATTAAATTTTGTTATAAAAAAAAACATTTTAAATAATTGAAATGACGTTTTCCGGATAATGAACAATAATATCAGGAAGAAGGAATTCGATCGTCGGCGGCTCCTGAAATCCGCGTATTTCTTCCTGTACAGCCGATATCAAACAATTCACCAATAAACGATCAATGATCAGATCGATTCTCTGTTCTAAAACACCGAAATCGGGAAAAATTCAGGTTTCAGGGAAAAAATAAACATAAAACATCCCAGTAAATAAAGATACAGTGAGGGGGAAAAGTATTTGACCCCCCCCTGCGGATTTTGTAATGATCGGTCTGTAACTTTATTGGTCGGTTTTTTTATAACAGCGAGAGACGGAATAACAACAAAAATATCCAGAAAAAAAAGCAAATTTCAAAAAAGTTATAAATGGATTTGCATTTTAATGAGTGAAATAAATATTTGATCCCCCCGATCGATCAGGGAGATTTCTGGCTCCCAGGTGTCTTCTATACAGGTGATGAGCTGAGATTAGGAGGACACTTATAGGGAGGGCTCCTAATCTCAGCTTGTTACCAGTATAGAAGACACCTGTCCACAGAAGCAACCAATCAGATTCCAATCTCTCCACCATGGCCCAAGACCAAAGATCTGTCCAAGGATGTCGGGGAGAAGATTGTAGATCTACACAGCAGACATGTGCAATTCGTTTTTTAATAGAATTTCGACAAATTCGTTCATTCGGAAATATCCGAATATTCGTAAATTCAAAATCTGAATGTTTGAAAATTCTAACATTCTAAAATTCTAAATATTCTTAATTTCGGAAATTTGAAAGTCCAAAAATAAGAATGAAAATTCAAGAATTCAAAAGAACAATAATTTTTTTTTTTTTATAAACAGAATTTAGACAAATTCGTTCATTCGGAAATATCCGAGTAGTTGTAAATTCAAAATCTAAATATTTTAAAACTCTAAGCTCTAAACTTAAAAACTTCAAAATTTTGGAAATTCGCAAATGCAAAAATAAGAATTAAAATTCGAGAATTCAAAAAAGAACGACAATTCAAAAATTTGAAGATTTGAAAATTCGAAAATTCGAAATCCCGGAAATTCAAAAGTCTAAAAATAGGAATGAAAATTCAAGAATTCAAAAGAACGATAATTATTTTTTTCTTTTAACAGAATTTAGACAAATTCGTTCATTCAGAAATATCTGAGTAGTTGTAAATTCAAAATCTAAATATTTGAAAACTCTAAGCTTAAAACTTCGAAACTTTAAACTTCGAAACTTTAAACTTCGAAACTTTAAACTTCGAAACTTTAAACTTCGAAACTTTAAACTTCGAAACTTTAAACTTCGAAACTTTAAACTTCGAAACTTCTAAATTTTGGAAATTCGAAAATGCAAAAATAAGAATTAAAATTCGAGAATTCAAGAAAACAAAAATAAAAAAATTTGAGGATTCGAAAATTCGAAATTTCGAATTCAAAAATTCAAAATCCCGGAAATGTGAAAGTCCAAAAATAAGAATGAAAATTCAAAAATTCAAAAGAACGATAATTCGTTTTTTTTAACAGAATTCAGACAAATTTGTTCATTCGGAAATATCCGAGTAGTTGTAAATTCAAAATCTGAATATTTGAAAACTCTAAACTTAAAAACTTCTCAACTTAAAAACTTCTCAACTTAAAAACTTCTCAACTTAAAAACTTCTCAACTTAAAAACTTCTCAACTTAAAAACTTCTCAACTTAAAAACTTCTCAACTTAAAACTTCTCAACTTAAAACTTCTAAACTTAAAACTTCTCAACTTAAAACTTCTCAACTTAAAACTTCTCAACTTAAAACTTTTCAACTTAAAAACGTAAAACTTCTAAACTTAAAACGTCTAAACTTAAAAACTTAAAACTTCTAAACTTAAAAACGTCTCAACTTAAAAACGTCTAAACTTAAAAACGTCTAAACTTAAAGGGCCAGATCCACAACCAGCGGGCGCAACTTAAATGTTCCGATTTAAGTTACACCGCCGCAAAATTTCTACCTAAGTGCCCGATCCACAAAGCACTTACCTAGAAATTTGCAGCGGTGTAACTTAAATCCGTCCGGCGCAAGGCGGGCCCAATCTAATGGGGCGAGTCCCATTTAAATTAGGCGCGCTCCCGCGCCGGACGTGCATGCTCCCGACGCTATTTTCCCGACGTGCTTTGCGTTACGTTGCGCCGAGTTTTGTGAATCGCGAAGTGTAAAAAAGAGATGCGGCGGGAAAAAAAAATTTGAAAAAAAAATTTGACAGCGACGCGGGAAAGAAGGGTATACTTTTACATGGTGTACTAAGTTTACACTTTGTAAAAGCAGCCCTAATTTTGCGACGGCAAACTAACACTTACGGCGACTTAACTAAGGGAAAAAGATTTGTGGATCTCCGTAAGTGCTAATTTGCATACCCGACGCTGGATTACGACGAGAAATGCCCCCAGCGGCGGCCGAGGTACTGCATCCTAAGATCCGACAGTGTAAAACTATTACACCTGTCGGATCTTCTGCCTATCTATGCGTAACTGATTCTGTGGATCAGTCGCATAGATAGAAACAGAGATACGACGGCGTATCCCTTTTGTGGATCTGGCGCAAAACGTCTAAACTTAAAAACGTCTAAACTTAAAAACGTCTAAACTTAAAAACGTCTAAACTTAAAAACGTCTACATTTTGGAAATTCGAAAATCCAAAAAGAAGAACTAAAATTCGAGAATTCAAAAGAACAAAAATCCAAAAATGTGAAAATCCGAAATAATACCCAATAACTTAACTATTGCAAACTAATACATTATAGGTATTGGAATTTCCTTTTAAATGTTGCGGTTAGTGAACGTAACGAATGCAAATTTATCTGAAGTTACAAATTATCCGTAATAACGAATTTCGCAACTAAACGAATGGTACAGAACAAATTAATAATAATAAAAATTTATTATTTTTATTATTTTTTTAGTTCCGTTCCATTTGTTTACATACGGCATTCATTATTTTCGGATAATTCGTAACTTAAAATCAATTTGTATTCATTGGGCCAGATTCTCGTAGTTTGGCGTAACTTTGTGCGGGCGTAACGTAACCTATTTACGTTACGCCTCCGCAACTTAGACGGGCAAGTGCTGTATTCTCAAAGCACTTGCTCCGTAAGTTGCGGCGGCGTAGCGTAAATCGGCCAGCGTAAGCCCGCCTAATTCAAATTTGGAACAGGGGGGCGTGTTTTATGTAAATGTTCTGTGACCCGACTTGATTGACGTTTTTCACGAACGGCGCATGCGCCGTCTGTGGAAATCTCCCAGTGTGCATTGCTCCTAATACGCCGCAAGGACGTATTGGTTTTGACGTGAACGTAAATTACGTCCAGCCCCATTCACGGAAGACTTACGCAAACAACGTAAAATTTTCAAATTTCGTCGCGGGAACGACGGCCATACTTAACATTGGCACGCCGCACTTACGCCACCATATAGCAGTGGTAACTATACGCCGGGAAAAGCCTAACGTAAACGGCGTAACTGTACTGCGTCGGCCGGGCGTACGTTCGTGAATTTGCGTATCTAGCTGATTTACATATTTCGACGCGTAAATCAGCGTACACTCCCCTAGCGGCCAGCGTAAATATGCAGTTACGATCCGACGGCGTAAGAGACTTACGCCGGTCGGATCTAATATAAATCTATGCGTAACTGATAATAGGAATCAGGCGCATAGATACGACGGCACAACGCAGAGATACGACGGCGTATCTGGAGATACGCCGTCGTATCTCTTGAGAATCTGGCCCATTATGTTCACTAACAGCCAAATTTGAGAGGAAATTCCAATACCTATAATTTAATAGTTACCGTATTTATCGGGGTATAGCGCGCTCCCGCGTATAGCGCGCACCCCTAAAGTGGACCCGAAATTCCTGTGGAAAAAAGATTTTTGTACTTAAAGTTTTGGTGTCTTGCGCGGCGTCCATCGGCCGCCTCCTCGGGTCTGGCGTCCGTCTGCGGCTTCGGGTGTCTTCTTCGTCGGGTCCGGCGTCCTTCTGCGGCGTCCTCCCCGCTCGTTTCCCGCGCCGAGTTTGAATACTGCGCCGGCATATACCGAGCGCAGTACACTCGTGTATAGTCGGGCAGGCTCGGCTACTCTCGCGCTGACGTCCTGTACGTCCAGGACGTCAGCGCGAGAGGAGCCGAGACGGATTTTCTTATTTTTTCAAATTTACGAATTTATGAATTCTGAATTTACAAATTCCGGAAAAAAAAATGAATGAAACGAAAACAAACCAATTTTTCGGCAGTGCACGTGTCTACTACACAAGGCTGGAATGGGCTACACGACCATCGCCAAGCAGCTTGGTGAGAGGGTGACAACAGTCGGTGGGATTATTCGCTAATGGAAGAGACACAAAATAACCGTCAGTCTCCCTCAGTCTCCGGGTTGTCACCTCATTCCTTTAAACCCGAACACACATGATTTAATGCAGATGAGGCACCAAGTGAGTTTAATCACCACCTTAATCAGCCTCAGAACCTGTGCACTTCATGGCTACATTCTCCCCCCCCCACTTTAATTTTTTTGGTCCCCAAAGAGGTGGGGATATTGAACTAACCAAACACTAATGAAGAAAAAGAAGGTGTTCAGGTTTAAAGGGATGAGGTGACAACCCTACTCAGTCTGGGGCTCCAGACAAGATCTCACCTCGTGGGGGGTTCAATGATCATGAGAACGGTGAGGAATCAGCCCAGAACTACACGGGAGAATCTTGTTAATGATCTCAGCTGGGACCATCGTCACCAAGAAAACAATCGGTAAGGACTGAAATCCTGAAGCCCCTGCACGGTCCCCCTGCTCAGTTTTCTAATGAACATCTGAATGATTCAGAGGAGAACTGGGGGAAAGTGTTGTGATCAGAGGAGACCAAAATTGAGATCTTTGGTGTCAACTCAACTCGCCGTGTTTGGAGGAGGAGGAATGTTACCTATGACCCCAAGAACCCCATCCCCCACCGTCATACATGGAGAACACCATCCCCCACCGTCATACATGGAGGGGGAAACTTTATGCTTTGGTTTTTTTTCTGCTAAGGGGACAGGACAACTTCACCGCATCAAAGGGACGAAGGGCGGGGCCATGTACCATCAAATCTTGGGTGAGAACCTCCTTCCCTTAGCCAGGACACTGAAGATGGGTCATGGATGGGTCTTCCAGCATGACAATGACCCAAAACACACGGCCAAGGCAACAAAGGAGGGGCTCAAGAAGAAGAAGCACATGAAGGTCCCGGAGTGGCCTAGCCAGTCTCCAGACCTTAATCCCATAGAAAATATGTGGAGGGAGCTGAAGGTGACCAAACGTCAGCCTGGAGACCTTCATGACTTGGAGAGGACCGAATCCCTCCTGAGATGTGTGCGAACCTGGAGGCCAACTCCAAGAAACGTCTGACCTCTGTGATCGTCAACAAAGGTTTCTCCACCAACTTTGTGAAGGGTTCACATACTTATTTCACTCATTAAAATGCAAATCAATTTATAACTTTTTTCGAAACGCGTTTTTTCTGGACATTTTTGTTGTTATTCCGTCTCATACTGTTATAATAAACCGACCAATAAAATGATAGGCCGATCGTTTCTTTGTCAGTGGGGCAAAATTTCTTTATTTCCCCAATAGATTTGTTCCTGTGTCATCAGCGCCATCTAATGGCCAAAATTAGGAATATTTTGCCACCGAGGTATTTCAGAAAATTATACCACATTTTGCCCACTAGATAGAACTGATGATTCAGGAATTGATCTATTAGAAACAATACGGGGACATTTCATTCAGTTTGCAAGAAAACTTCTGACGTTTGTACAAGGAATGTTTTATAAATGGGCCCCCAGATGTTGTGCCGACTAAGGATAATGGATGGGGCCCCCAGAATCCATTCATCTAGATCGGGGATCTCCAAACCTTTAAAGGGAAGGGCCAGTTTACTGTCCATCAGTGTTTAGGGGGGCCGGACACTGCCCTGTGGGAGTAAACAATGCCTGATCTTTGGTATTAGGGAGTGAAATAGTTGGTGTCAGTTGATGGAATAGTGCCCCATCGTTGGTGTCAGTGGGAGGAACAGTGCCCCATCGTTGGTTTCAGTGGGAGGAATAGTGTCCCGTCATTGGTGTCAGTGGGAGGAATAGTGTCCCGTCATTGGTGTCAGTGGGAGGAATAGTGCCCCATCGTTGGTGTCAGTGGGAGGAATAGTGTCCCATCGTTGGTATCAGTGGGAGGAATACTGTCCCATCATTGGTGTCAGTGGGAGGAATAGTGTCCCATCATTGGTGTCAGTGGGAGGAATAGTGTCCCATCATTGGTGTCAGTGGGAGGAATAGTGTCCCATCGTTGGTGTCAGTGGGGGGGGAACAGTGTCCTATCATTGGTGTCAGTGGGAGGAATAGTGTCCCATCATTGGTGTCAGTGGGAGGAATAGTGTCCCGTCATCGGTGTCAGTGGGAGGAATAGTGCCCCATCATTGGTGTCAGTGGGAGGAATAGTGTCCCATCATTGGTGTCAGTGGGAGGAATAGTGTCCCATCATTGGTGTCAGTGGGAGGAATAGTGTCCCATCATTGGTGTCAGTTGATGGAATAGTGCCCCATCGTTGGTGTCAGTGGGAGGAACAGTGCCCCATCGTTGGTTTCAGTGGGAGGAATAGTGTCCCGTCATTGGTGTCAGTGGGAGGAATAGTGTCCCGTCATTGGTGTCAGTGGGAGGAATAGTGCCCCATCGTTGGTGTCAGTGGGAGGAATAGTGTCCCATCGTTGGTATCAGTGGGAGGAATACTGTCCCATCATTGGTGTCAGTGGGAGGAATAGTGTCCCATCATTGGTGTCAGTGGGAGGAATAGTGTCCCATCATTGGTGTCAGTGGGAGGAATAGTGTCCCATCGTTGGTGTCAGTGGGGGGGGAACAGTGTCCTATCATTGGTGTCAGTGGGAGGAATAGTGTCCCATCATTGGTGTCAGTGGGAGGAATAGTGTCCCGTCATCGGTGTCAGTGGGAGGAATAGTGCCCCATCATTGGTGTCAGTGGGAGGAATAGTGTCCCATCATTGGTGTCAGTGGGAGGAATAGTGTCCCATCATTGGTGTCAGTGGGAGGAATAGTGTCCCGTCATTGGTGTCAGTGGGAGGAATAGTGCCCCATCGTTGGTGTCAGTGGGAGGAATAGTGTCCCATCGTTGGTATCAGTGGGAGGAATACTGTCCCATCATTAGTGTCAGTGGGAGGAATAGTGTCCCATCATTGGTGTCAGTGGGAGGAAAAGTGTCCCATCATTGGTGTCACTGGAAGGAATAGTGCCCCATCATTGGTGTCACTGGGAGGAATAGTGCCCCATCATTGGTGTCAGTGGGAGGAATAGTGCCCCATCGTTGATGTCAGTAGGAGGAATAGTGTCCCATCATTGGTGTCACTGGGAGGAATAGTGCCCCATCATTGGTATCAGTGGGGGGAACAGTGTCCTATCATTGGTGTCAGTGGGAGGAATAGTGTCCCATCATTGGTGTCAGTGGGAGGAATAGTGTCCCGTCATCGGTGTCAGTGGGAGAATAGTGTCCCATCATTGGTATCAGTGGGAGGAATAGTGTCCCATAATTGGTGTCAGTGGGAGGAATAGTGTCCCATCATTGGTGTCAGTGGGAGGAATAGTGTCCCATCATTGGTGTCAGTGGGGGGAATAGTGTCCCATCATTGGTATCAGTGGGAGGAATAGTGCCCCATCATTGGTGTCAGTGGGGGGAATAGTGTCCCATAATTGGTGTCAGTGGGAGGAATAGTGCCCCATCATTGGTGTCATTGGGAAGAATAGTGCCCCATTGTTGGTGTCAGTAATGTCTCAAGGGCCAGATAAAGTCAAGCAAAGGGCCACATCCGGCCCCAGGGCCACAGTTTGGAGACCACTGATCTGGATACAAATCAGGAAACATATGTGATGAAGTGTCACCAGATTTGGATCCGCAGGTTATCATTGGCCCCAGAAATTCCCGAGCCGGAGACCTGTGCTGAGAGAAGAACATACGTTAACCTTTCCTTCTGGAAATGCGCATTGCCTGGCTGTCATGCAGATCCAGCGGCTTCAATGCAACTTGAAAACCTGACCCGGAACAGACTTCCATGGTTCCATTCTTGATCCAGCGTAATTAACAAAAGCCATTTGCTCAGCATGACAGCCAGTTAGTTAGCATTTTAGGAAAGTGCGTGTCAAAGGCTGCACATGAGAGAATCGCCATACCTCCATGCTAGCGCCGGGATCAAAGTCATCGCATTCCGACTCCTCGGAACTGTTGTGGTCCTGTAGGGTGGAGAGCCAAGAAGAGAAGATTAGAGAGCCGGAATAAAAAGGAACAACTGCTGGGAAAAAGAAAATGCTGAACTCCGCCCCCTCCCCACCCCCCCGCCAGAGGAAGGTCACAGAGGCCACCAATCCACAACCCTTACCTTTTCTTCCAAAGACCGGCCAAAGGAACTTCACAAGAGCCAAGCAGAGGCCAATATTTCATTGGAGCAGTAGATGGAGCCCAAACCCGAAAATATGGCGGTTCAGGCCAGGAATAGGACAGAAGGATTTCTTCTGGAGGTCACCGGGGGGTCTAGACTTTTCATTGAAGTGTGGGGGGGGGGGGGGGGACAAAGTTTTCACAACTCCTCAGGAGCAGAGAACCTACACCGAAAAGTCTAGAAAATGTGGTTCCAAAGAGCGGAGAGCAATAATCTGAAGAGAGTGGGACTCTAGAGATCGGGATTCCAAAAGAAAGTGACTTTTGCAGGGTTCCGTAAAAGGTTCTAGGAGAACGGTGTTCTAAAGAGTTGGGATCACAGAGAGCAAGGATTGTAGTGAGTAAGGCCCTAGAGAGCAGGATTCTAGATAATGTATCTCTAGAAAGCAGGATTCTGAAGAGAGCTAGGTTCTAGAGAGAGCAGGATTTTGAAAAGGTTGTAGGGAACAGGACTCCAGAGAGCAGCTTTTTGAAGAGGTGCTAGTGAGTTGGACCCCAGAAAGTAGGATTCTGAAGAGGTTCTAGAAAGCGAGACCCTAGAGAGCAGGATTCTGAAGAGAGCGGGAACCTAAAGAGCAGGATTCCAAAGAGGTTCTTGAGAGGGGGAACCTAAAGAGCAGGATTCCAAAGAGGTTCTTGAGAAGGGGAACCTAAGGAGCAGGATTCCAAAGAGGTTCTAGAGAGGGGGAACCTAGAGACCAGGATTCTGAAGAGATCTGGCTGGTTTCTAGGGACCCTAGAGTGCAGGATTCTAGAGAGTGTAACTCTAGAGAGCATACATCTTGAGAGAGCCAAGTTCTAGAGCGTGGGACCACAAAGACCAGGATTTTGAAGAGAGCTAGGTTCTAGAGAGAGTGGGACCCTAAAGAGCAGGATTCCAAAGAGGTTCTTGAAAAGGGGGAACCTAGAACGCATGATTCTAGAGAGTGTAACTCTAGAGAGCCTACATCTTGAGAGAGCTAGGTTATGGAGAGTTGAGACCCTAGAGAGCAGGAATCTGAAGAGGTTGTAGAGAACGGGACTCCAGAGAGAAGCTTTTTGAAGAGGTGCTAGAGAGCGGGACCCCAGAAACCAGGATTCTGAAGAGGTGCTAGAGAGCGGGACCCCAGAAACCAGGATTCTGAAGAGGTGCTAGAGAGTGGGACCCCAGAAAGCAGGACTCTGAAGAGGTTCTAGAAAGCGAGACCTTAGAGAGCAGGATTCTGAAGAAAGCTAGGTTCTGGAGAATGAGAACCTAGAGAGGAGAATTCTAGAGAATGTGACTCTAGAGAGCAGGATTCTGTAAAAGGTTCTAGAAAACAGCGTTCTAATCAGCTGGGATTCTAGAGAAGGATTCCAGAGAGTAATACCCTAGAGAGAAAAATTCTGAAGAGAGCTGGCTGGCTTCAAGAGGACAAGACTCAAGAGAGAGCTGGGATCTTAAGTGGGATCTTGGAGAACAGGAATCTCGTGAGTGAAACCCTAAAAAACAGGATTCTAGAGAACGTGGCTCTAGAAAGCAGCATTCTGTAAAAGAGGTCGTTTCTAGAAAATGCAGTGAGACTCTAAAGAGAAGGATTCAGAAGAGTTAGGTTCTTGAGTGGGATTATAGAGAGCAGGAATCAAGTGAGTGAGACCCCAGAGAACAGGATTCTAGAGAACATGGCTGTAGAAAATAGGATTCTGTAAAAGAGTTAGGTTCTAAAAAAAATGAAGTTCTAAACATCTGGGGTTTCGGAAAGAAGATTTCTAGAGTGGGACCCTAGGGAGCAGGATTCGGAAGAAAGCTAGGTTCTTTAAAAAGGTGTCCTAGAGCTGGATTCTAAAAAGTGAGACCCTAGGGAGAAGGATTCAGAAGAGAGCTAGGTTCTTGAGTGGGATTATAGAGAGCAGGAATCAAGTGAGTGAGACCCCAGAGAACAGGAATCTAGAGAACGTGGCTGTAGAAAATAGGATTCTGTAAAAGAGTTGGGTTCTAAAAAAAATGAAGTTCTAAACATCTGGGGTTTCGGAAAGAAGATTTCTAGAGTGGTACCCTAGGGAGCAGGATTCGGAAGAGAGCTAGGTTCTTGGGTGGGATCCCAGAGAACAGGAAACTAGTGAATGAGACCCTAGAGAACAGGATTCTAGAGATTGTGACTCTAGAGAGCAGGATTCCAAGGACAGCTAGGTTCTAAAGGGTTGACCCTGAATTGCCGGCTTAGGGAGAGGTTCTTGATAGTGTTACTCTATAGCAGTGGTTCTCAACCTTGTCCTTAAGTACCGCCAACAGGCCATGTTTTCAGGTCTTCCTTCATCTTGCACAGGTGCTTTAAATCAGAGTCAATGGCTTGTTATCTTGGACAACTATTTTATCGAAGAGAAATTCCCAAAACTCTGCCTGTTGGGGGTACTTGAAGACAGGGTTGAGAACCACTGCTCTATAGGGCAGGATTATGACGAGCTTCTAGACTCTAGATCAGCGTTTCTCAAATCCAGTCCTCAAGGTGCCCCAACATCTCACGTTTTCAGGATTTCCATTATTTTGCACAGGGGATCTGATCAGTTTCACTGCCTTCGTAATCACCACATCCCCTTTCATCGGAGGGAAATCCTGAAAACATGACCTGTTGGGGGGGGGGGGGTGCCTCGAGGACTGGGAGTTGAGAAACTCTGCTCTAGATGGTGGGATTAGAAAGAGGTTCTATAGAGAATGCGATTCTCGAAAACAGGATTCTAAAGAGGGCTAGGTTTCTAAAGGGTGGGACCCTGGATAGCAGGATTAGGAGGAGGTTCTAGAGTGTGTGGCTCTAAAGGCCCCATTATAATGAGGTTCTATGTTCTTCTAGAGCACAGGATTCTAGATAGTGCAACTCTAGAGAGCAGGATTCTGAAGAGAGTGGGGTTCTAGAGAGCCGGGTTCTGAAGAGAGTGGGGTTCTAGAGAGCCGGGTTCTGAAGAGAGTGGGGTTCTAGAGAGCCGGGTTCTGAAGAGAGTGGGGTTCTAGAGAGCCGGGTTCTGAAGAGAGTGGGGTTCTAGAGAGCCGGGTTCTGAAGAGAGTGGGGTTCTAGAGAGCCGGGTTCTGAAGAGAGTGGGGTTCTAGAGAGCCGGGTTCTGAAGAGAGTGGGGTTCTAGAGAGCCGGGTTCTGAAGAGAGTGGGGTTCTAGAGAGCCGGGTTCTGAAGAGAGTGGGGTTCTAGAGAGCCGGATTCTGAAGAGAGTGGGGTTCTAGAGAGCCGGGTTCTGAAGAGAGTGGGGTTCTAGAGAGCCGGGTTCTGAAGAGAGTGGGGTTCTAGAGAGCCGGGTTCTGAAGAGAGTGGGGTTCTAGAGAGCCGGGTTCTGAAGAGAGTGGGGTTCTAGAGAGCCGGGTTCTGAAGAGAGTGGGGTTCTAGAGAGCCGGGTTCTGAAGAGAGTGGGGTTCTAGAGAGCCGGGTTCTGAAGAGAGTGGGGTTCTAGAGAGCCGGGTTCTTTAGAGAGTGGGGTTCTAGAGAGCCGGGTTCTGAAGAGAGTGGGGTTCTAGAGAGCCGGGTTCAGGACGGAGAAGTGTAGAATGAAATCCATTGAAGGTTCTCCCGTCATGTAATGCACACAATAGGATTACGGGTCTTGTTCCAGATATTTTTTATAAAATATATTCGTAAGACATCTAAATATTGAATATTTTCTGTAGGTCGAGATATTCGGTGACCCTCCAGTGACTGTCCGGTTCTGGATTTACCAGGACAGAATGACGGAACTCCTTACTGGTCACTTGCATGCCTTTAACATAGGGGGGGGGGGGGGGGAACACTTCTCATTTTGCCCCCCTAACAATGGCGGCACTGATAGACACCTGAGGGCCGGAGTTTTAAGATTTTTGCCCAAATCACACTGAGATGTCAATCACTGTCCAGTAACTCAGGGGGCGGGGTCATCTCACTCTTGGTGGGAACACTCTAGCTTCCAATTGGTTAAAATTATTTGTGAAGATTAAAAAATATTCCAGAGCTTCGAAATATCTAAATGAGATCCGTAAATGTATCCATTTCTTGTTATATATGAAGTGCCAAATCTTTGAGTATTTTCCAATCATGTTCAGTGTAGACTCACCAGAGAGGGCGCTCCACCCGTCCACCACACACTCAATATAGTCTCATTGCCGAGAATATTCCATGATAGGTTACATACAAAGCATCCGGAAAGTACTCACAGCGCTTCACTTTTTTCACATTTTGCGATGTTACAGCCGCATTCCAAAATTAATTCATTACTCAAAACTCTACAAACAATCCCCCGGAATGACAACAACGTGAGAGAAGTTTGTTTGAAATCTTTTCAAATTTGTTAAAAATAAAAAATGTAATAAATCCCATGTATAACAGGCTCCTCCCATGCACATAAGTATCACAGGCTCCTCCCATGCACATAAGTATCACAGGCTCCTCCCATGCACATAAGTATCACAGGCTCCTCCCATGCACATTAGTATCACATGCTCCTCCCATGTACATAAGTATCACATGCTCCTCCCATGTACATAAGTGTCACAGGCTCCTCCCATGTACATAAGTGTCACAGGCTCCTCCCATGTACATAAGTGTCACAGGCTCCTCCCATGTACATAAGTGTCACAGGCTCCTCCCATGTACATAAGTGTCACAGGCTCCTCCCATGTACATAAGTATCACAGGCTCCTCCCATGCACATATGTATCACAGGCTCCTCCCATGCACATTAGTATCACATGCTCCTCCCATGTACATAAGTATCACAGGCTCCTCCCATGTACATAAGTGTCACAAACTCCTCCCATGTACATAAGTATCACAGACTCCTCCCATGTACATAAGTGTCACAGGCTCCTCCCATGTACACAAGTATCACAGACTCCTCCCATGTACATACGTATCAGGCTCCTCCCATGTACTTAAGTATCACAGGCTCCTTCCATATACATAAGTATCACAGGCTCCTCCCATGTACATAAGTATCACAGACTCCTCCCATGTACATAAGTATCACAGACTCCTCCCATGTACATAAGTATCAGGCTCCTCCCATGTACATAAGTATCACAGGCTCCTTCCGTATACATAAGTATCACAGAGTCCTCCCATGTACATAAGTATCACAGACTCCGCCCATGTACATAAGTGTCACAGGCTCCTCCCATGTGCATAAGTGTCACAGACTCCTCCCATGTACATAAGTATCACAGGCTCCTCCCATGTACATAAGTATCACAGGCTCCTTCCGTATACATAAGTATCACAGGCTCCTCCCATGTACATAAGTATCACAGGCTCCTCCCATGTACATAAGTATCACAGGCTCCTTCTGTATACACAAGTATCACAGACTCCTCCCATGTACATAAGTATCACAGGCTCCTCCCATGTACATAAGTATCACAGGCTCCTTCTGTATACACAAGTATCACAGACTCCTCCCATGTACATAAGTATCACAGACTCCTCCCATGTACATAAGTATCACAGGCTCCTTCCGTATACATAAGTATCACAGACTCCTCCCATGTACATAAGTATCACAGGCTCCTCCCATGTACACTAGTATCACAGGCTCCTCCCCTCAGTACTTTGGTGAAGCTCCTTTGGCACCAATCACATATTGACACACCTATTTTTGGGCAGTTTCTCCAATTCTTCTTCCTCACAAGCTCCATCGGGTGGATGGGGGGGGGGGGGGGGGGGTTTAGGTGCACAGCCATTTTCAGATCTCTCCAGGAATGTTCAATCGGGTTCAAGTTCAGGCTCTGGCTGGGCCACTCAAGGACATTCACAGAGTTGTCACATAGCCACATTGTTATCTTGGCTGTGTTTTTAGGGTCATTGTCCCGTTGTTAGATGAACCTTGACCCCAGTCTGAGGTCCAGGGTGCTCTGGAGAAGGTTTTCATCGAGGACGTCTCTGTACATTGCTGCATTCATCTTTCCCTCCATTCTGACTAGTCTCCCAGTTCCTGCCACTGAAAAACATCCCCACAGCATGATGCTGCCACCACCATGCTTCACAGTAGGGATGGTATTGTCCAGGTGATGAGCGGTGCCTGGTTTCCTCCAGACATGACACTTGCCATTCAGCCCAAAGAGGTCAATCTTTTGTTTCATCGGACCAGAGAATTTTGTTTCTCATGGTCTGAGAGTCCTTCAGGTGTCTTTTGGCAAACTACAGGCGGCTGTGAAGTGCCTTTTACTGAGGAGTGGCTTCAGTCTGGCCACTCCCTCATACAGGCCTGATTGGTGGAAAGCTGCAGAGATGGTTGTTCTTCTGGATGGTTCTGCTCTCTCCACAGAGAAACACTGGAGCTCTGTCAGAGTGACCATCAGGTTCTTGGTCACCTCCCTGACTAAGGTCCTCCTCCCCCGATCGCTCAGTTTGGCCTAGCGGCCCGCTCTAGGAAGAGCCCTGGTGGTTCCAAACTTCTTTTATTTATAGATGATGGAGACCACGGTGCTCATTGGGACCTTCAATGTACCCTTCCCCCGATCTGTGCCTCTTTACAATCCTGTCTCGGAGGTCTACAGACAATTCCTTGGACTTCATGGCTTGGTTTGTGCTCTGACATGCACCGTTACCTGTGGGACCTTCTATAGAAAGGGGTGTGCCTTTCCAAACCATGTCCAATCACCTGAATTTACCACAGGTGGACTCCAATCAAGTTGTAGAAACATCTCAAGGATGATCAGTGGAAACCAGATGTACCTGAGCTCAATTCTGAGTGTCATGTGAGGAGCCTGTGATACTTATGTACATGGGAGGAGCCTGTAATACTTGTGTACATGGGAGGAGCCTGTGATACTTGTGTACATGGGAGGGGCCTGTGATACTTGTGTACATGGGAGGGGCCCGTGATACTTGTGTACATGGGAGGGGCCCGTGATACTTGTGTACGTGGGAGGGGCCATGATACTTGTGTACATGGGAGGGGCCCGTGATATTTGTGTACATGAGAGAAACCTGTAATACTTATGTACATGGGAGGAGTCTGATACTTATGTACATGGGAGGAGCCTGTGATACTTGTGTACATGGAAGGGGCCTGTGATACTTGTGTACATGGGAGGGGCCTGTGATACTTGTGTACGTGGGAGGGGCCATGATACTTGTGTACATGGGAGGGGCCCGTGATACTTATGTACATGAGAGAAACCTGTAATACTTATGTACATGGGAGGAGTCTGATACTTATGTACATGGGAGGAGCCTGTGATACTTATGTACATGGGAGGAGCCTGTAATACTTGTGTACATGGGAGGAGCCTGTGATACTTGTGTACATGGGAGGGGCCTGTGATACTTGTGTACATGGGAGGGGCCCGTGATACTTGTGTACATGGGAGGGGCCCGTGATACTTGTGTACGTGGGAGGGGCCATGATACTTGTGTACATGGGAGGGGCCCGTGATATTTGTGTACATGAGAGAAACCTGTAATACTTATGTACATGGGAGGAGTCTGATACTTATGTACATGGGAGGAGCCTGTGATACTTGTGTACATGGAAGGGGCCTGTGATACTTGTGTACATGGGAGGGGCCTGTGATACTTGTGTACGTGGGAGGGGCCATGATACTTGTGTACATGGGAGGGGCCCGTGATACTTATGTACATGAGAGAAACCTGTAATACTTATGTACATGGGAGGAGTCTGATACTTATGTACATGGGAGGAGCCTGTGATACTTGTGTACATGGAAGGGGCCTGTGATACTTGTGTACATGGGAGGGGCCTGTGATACTTGTGTACATGGGAGGGGCCTGTGATACTTGTGTACATGGGAGGGGCCTGTGATACTTATTATTTCCTTATTTTTAATAAATTTGCAAAGATTTCAAACTTCTTTCACGTCATTATGGGGGGATTGTTCGTAGAATTTTGAGAAAAATATTGAATTTAATCCATTTTGGAAAAACGCTGAAACATAATAAAATGTGGAAAAAGTGAAGCGCTGTGAATGCTTTCCAGGTGTACTGTATGTAACAGATCATCAGCCTATCACAGCAGTATCAATCCAATACAATAATGGGCATCTGCACCTTATTAATATTAGGGGGACAATTTTTATCTCTTGTCCAGCTGACACTTGGGTGTCAGGGCTGTCTTAATGCATGGGCACTGCCCAGGGGCCCCAGGTGCATGGGGGGCCCCATGATAATCTTGGATTACCTTATACTTGCCAACTGTCCTGGATTTGCTGGGATAGTCGCGCTTTTTACTAAGCTTTTCTGTGATGGCCGTGTCTCGGAACCTGTACTGTGCCCTCCTGACCCCCCCTCCTGTACTGTGCCCTCCTGATCCCCTCCCTGTACTGTGCCCTCCTGATCCCCCCCCATACTGTGCCCCCCTGACCCCCCCCCTGTACTGTGCCCTCCTGATCCCCCCCACCCGTACTGTGCCCTTCTGATCCCCCCTGTACTGTGCCCTCCTGATCCCCCCCTGTACTGTGCCCTCCTAAACCCCCCTTGTACTGTGCCCTCCTGATCCCCCCCTGTACTGTGCCCTCCTGATCCCTCCCCTTGTCCCATTGTACTGTGCCCTCCAGATCCCCCCCCTGTACTGTGCCCTCCTGATCCCCCCCTGTACTTTGCCCCCCTGATCCCCCTTCCCCCCCCGTACTGTGCCCTTTGTGTTAATTAGTCTTTGATTTATGGAATGTTTTCTTAATGTTTAAAATCGATTTTTTTGAAATTACCACTAAATATATGTTTAATTCTATCGATGATTTATACTTTTATTCTTGAGAGTAGGTGCGTAAATTGGGGCAAGATGGTAGGGGCCCCAGTGCATTTACTTTGCCCAGGGGCCCATGATGCCCTTAGGACGGCCCTGGTTAAGGTCCCCCAGATTATTTAGCCCAGAACCAACCAACAAGAGACAACGTGACGGGCACACTGACATTTGAACACGTAAACATTGAATGCAAAGGGTGATATTTATAAAATGTGGGGGACGAGGCTTTTTCTGTTTCAAAATTTTTCCAAATTTGTTCTACACCGACATTTTCCTTCATCTCTGCAGTCAGATCTGGACGGCAGGAGGTATTTACAACGACCGACAAACGTTTACGCCAATTTTTTTTCCAAGCCAGTTCTAGCATAATTTTTTTTTTTTTTTTAAAACCATCATAATTGTTATTTTTCTGAAACCCAACACTTCAATAAATATCACCCCAAAAAGACAATTCTGTACACATGACGACACTTGGGGGTCTATGTATAAAGACAAATTCCCATCTGGATGTCCTGATCCAGGGACTTTCAAAACAAAGAGCCAGTTCACTGCCCCTCAAATTTTAGGAGGTGGGGGGACTGTGGCCAGTGGGAGTAAACAATGCCATAGGCTTGGTGTCAGTGGAAGGATAGTTGCCCCATCATTGGTGTCACTGGGAGAATACGTTCCCCATCTCTGGTTTCAGTGAAAGGACTAGGGTCCCATCATTGGTGTAAAGGGGAGGAATAGTGTCCCACCATTGGCGTCAGTGGGAGGAATAGTGTCCCATCATTGGTGTCCTTGAAAAAAATAGTGTGCCATCATTGGTGTCAGTGGGAGGAATAGTGTCCTATCGTTGGTGTCCGTGGGATCAATAGTGTCCCATCATTGATGTCAGTGGGAGGAATAGTGTCCCATCATTGGTGTCAGTGGGAGGAATAGTGTCCCATCATTGGTGTCAGTGGGAGGAATAGTGTCCCATCAATGGTGTCAGTGGGAGGAATAGTGTCCCATCATTGGTGTCAGTGGGGGGAATAGTGTCCCATCATTGGTGTCAGTGGGAGAAATAGTGCCCCATCATTGGTGTCAGTGGGAGGAATAGTGTCCCATCATTGGTGTCAGTGGGAGGAATAGTGTCCCCATCATTGGTGTCAGTGGGAGGAATAGTGTCCCATCATTGGTGTCAGTGGGAGGAATAGTGTCCGCATCATTGGTGTCAGTGGGAGGAATAGTGTCCCATCATTGGTGTCAGTGGGAGGAATAGTGCCCCATCATTGGTGTCAGTGGGGGGAATAGTGTCCCATCATTGGTGTCAGTGGGAGGAATAGTGTGCCATCATTGGTGTCAGTGGGAGGAATAGTGTGCCATCATTGGTGTCATTGGGAGGAATAGTGTCCCATCATTGGTGTCAGTGGGAGGAATAGTGTCCCATCATTGGTGTCAGTGGGAGGAATAGTGTCCCATCATTGGTATCAGTGGAAAGAATAATGTCTTGTATCAGTGGAAGGCATAGTCCCCCAAAGGCCAGATAAAGGAAAACAGAGGGCCACATCTGAGTGATTGCCATATTGTTCATAATATGATTATCTCCATCTAGTGGTCATACTGCAGTATGGCCACTGGATGAAACTGAGGATTACAGGAGACAATCTCATTACAATCCCTGCAGTCACGGTTGGTTTAGGACATCCCCCAGGGACATTTTTCTTCCAGATAAACCTCCAAGTTCTACGAATTCCAAACATAAGCAGTTTTAAAATGTAACAATAAAAAAAAATGATTCCCAAATACTCTTTGAATGTTCTGCAAATTGATACTTTTGACAATTTAATATGAAATATATTGGAGTCCACGCCATTCCCTGGCTGGGGGCTGGACTGACTCGATCGGTCACTGATCGTAGGTGGGTATTAACTTGGGTGAGGAGGAAGTGATCCTTTCCAGGGGTTTAAGCCTTGGTGGTGGTGAGCTCTCTTGGGGGCTTAGGCTGCTTCCTTTGGGTACGGCCTTATGGTCGTTTCCGTATGTAGACTTGGAGAGGTAAGTAGAAAAAGGACCTCCCGGTGTCCCATGAGATGAAAGTTGGATGGTACATCAGAAGACATTTATTGAGATGAGCAATAAGTACATCCATCCAACGCGTTTCAGGAGAACAGGAACTCCCCCCCCCCCCCCCTTCTTCAGGGCTGTTGCTGCCTCTGCAAACACCATCGACACTCTGACAGTCATCCCTCTGATTGTTCGCCACTAGACATGTGCACTGCCGAAAAATTTGTTCATTTTCCTTTTATTCATTTCTTCGCTTTTTTTCATGAATTCGTAAATTCGGAAGTTTGGAATGACAAAAATTCGGAAATGAGAAATTTTTTGAATTTCCTAATTTCAAATTCTGAATTCGAAGGTTCAGAATTTGAAAGTCAGAAATTCCAAAAATTTCTCATTTCCGAATTTGTGTCATTCCAAACTTCCGAATTTCCGAATTAGGCAATTTACGAATTTACGAATTTGGAAGTCCGAATTTTCGAATTACCAACATTTCTGAAATCTGAAATTTGGAAATTCAAAATTTTTGGAATTTCCTATTTTCAAATTCTGAATTTGAAGGTTCAGAATTTGAAAATCAAAAATTCAAAAAATTTCTCATTTCCGAATTTATGTCATTCCAAACTTCCGAATTGCAAACTTCCGAATTTACGAATTTATGTCATTCCAAACTTCCGAATTTACGAATTAGGCAATTTACGAATTTCGGAATTTGGAAGTCCGAATTTTGAAAAATCTAAATTTTGGAAAATCAAAATTTTGGAAAATCAAAATTTTGGAAAATCAAAATTTTGGAAAATCAAAATTTTGGAAAATCGAAACTTGAAATTCGGAAACTTGAAATTCTGAATTTGAAAATCAGAAATTCGAAGATTTCTGAATTTCCGAATATCAAGTTTCAGAATTTCAAATTCTGAATTTTCAATTTTCAAATTCTGAATTTTCGAATTTCCGCTTTTCTAATTTCTAAATTTTCAAAATTTTGATAATTTGAAAATTAGGACTTCGAAAATTCTAAAAATTAAAAGATTCGGAAATTCTGAAATTTCGGAATTAACAAATTTGGCAAAATTCGTTAAAAAACTCATTCGGAACTAAACGAATTGCACATGTCTATTTGCCATTAACACGCCTGTTTGGGAATGTCATCCCTTCTATTAGAATGCAGCGACAGCCCTGAAGAAGTGGGGAGTCCCCTGAAACATGTTGGCTCAATGTAATTATTCTCAATAAACGTCTTCTGACATACCATCCAACTTTTATCTCATTGGACACCGTGCGCTCCTTTTTTCTACTTTTGGCACCACAGTGACTAAGAGGAAGGTCAGAGAAGAGCCATTGATAGGCCGATGACGTTGGCTGAAGTCTCAACTTCGACTCCGGACAGGAAAACTCTTTCATCCTGCAGTGGAAGACTCATCGCCCCGATGTATATATATAAATATTAGCCAGAAAATGATTTTATGGCAGTGAATAGATTTTGTAGAGTTTAGATACCAAGATTTCCGGAGCGGCCCCAGACACATCGGACATCCAGGCCAAGAAAATGGACATTATTTTTGGGTGAGAACTCGGTTAGGTTGGAAGTATGACATGGTGGGAATTGTGGATGAATGGATGGAAAACACTGCCTGGATTTGTTACTGGGTCCGGGGTTCTGCTGGTCGGAACTCAGCATTGGGGAACTCAGCAGGACTCGATGTCCCGTGTCAGGACATTTATACACTGGGCACAGGAACTGTACACCCGCTGTGCCCATTATGAGGGGTTCCCACCATCCCTGTGCCAAGTTCCCGGGTCTGTACACCCGCTGTGCCCCATTATGAGGGGTTCCCACCATCCCTGTGCTGAGTTCCCACGTCTGTACACCAGCTGTGCCCATTATGAGGGGTTCCCACCATCCCTGTGCTGAGTTCCCACGTCTGTACACCCGCTGTGTCCATTATGAGGGGTTCCCACCATCCCTGTGCTGAGTTCCCGGGTCTGTACACCCGCTGTGCCCATTATGAGGGGTTCCCACCATCCCTGTGCTGAGTTCCTGGGTCTGTACACCCGCTGTGCCCATTATGAGGGGTTCCCACCATCCCTGTGCTGAGTTCCCACGTCTGTACACCAGCTGTGCCCATTATGAGGGGTTCCCACCATCCCTGTGCTGAGTTCCCACGTCTGTACACCCGCTGTGTCCATTATGAGGGGTTCCAACCATCCCTGTGCTGAGTTCCCGGGTCTGTACACCCGCTGTGCCCATTATGAGGGGTTCCCACCATCCCTGTGCTGAGTTCCTGGGTCTGTACACCCGTTGTGCCCATTATGAGGGGTTCCCACCATCCCTGTGCTGAGTTCCCGGGTCTATACACCCGCTGTGCCCATTATGAGGGGTTCCCACCATCCCTGTGCTGAGTTCCCGGGTTTGTACACCCGCTGTGCCCATTATGAGGGGTTCCCATCATCCCTGTGCTGTGTTTCCGGGTCTGTACACCCGCTGTGCCCATTATGAGTGGTTCCCACCATCCCTGTGCTGAGTTCCCGGGTCTGTACACCCGCTGTGCCCCATTATGAGGGGTTCCCACCATCCCTGTGCTGAGTTATGGGGTCTGTACACCCGCTGTGCCCATTATGAGGGGTTCCCACAATCTCTGTGCTGAGTTCCTGGGTCTGTACACCCGCTGTGCCCATTATGAGGGGTTCCCACCATCCCTGTGCTGTGTTTCCGGGTCTGTACACCCGCTGTGCCCATTATGAGAGGTTCCCACCATCCCTGTGCTGAGTTCCCGGGTCTGTACACCCGCTGTGCCCATTATGAGGGGTTCCCACCACCCCTGTGCTGAGTTCCCGGGTCTGTACACCCACTGTGCCCATTATGAGGGGTTCCCATCATCCCTGTGCTGTGTTTCCGGGTCTGTACACCCGCTGTGCCCATTATGAGGGGTTCCCACCATCCCTGTGCCGAGTTCCCGGGTCTGTACACCCGCTGTGCCCCATTATGAGGGGTTCCCACCATCCCTGTGCTGAGTTATGGGGTCTGTACACCCGCTGTGCCCATTATGAGGGGTTCCCACAATCTCTGTGCTGAGTTCCTGGGTCTGTACACCCGCTGTGCCCATTATGAGGGGTTCCCACCATCCCTGTGCTGTGTTTCCGGGTCTGTACACCCGCTGTGCCCATTATGAGGGGTTCCCACCATCCCTGTGCTGAGTTCCCGGGTCTGTACACCCGCTGTGCCCATTATGAGGGGTTCCCACCATCCCTGTGCTGAGTTCCCGGGTCTGTACACCCGCTGTGCCCATTATGAGGGGTTCCCATCATCCCTGTGCTGTGTTTCCGGGTCTGTACACCCGCTGTGCCCATTATGAGGGGTTCCCACCATCCCTGTGCTGAGTTCCCGGGTCTGTACACCCGCTGTGCCCATTATGAGGGGTTCCCACCATCCCTGTGCTGAGTTCCCGGGTCTGTACACCCGCTGTGCCCATTATGAGGGGTTCCCATCATCCCTGTGCTGTGTTTCCGGGTCTGTACACCCGCTGTGCCCATTATGAGGGGTTCCCACCATCCCTGTGCCGAGTTCCCGGGTCTGTACACCCGCTGTGCCCATTATGAGGGGTTCCCATCATCCCTGTGCTGTGTTTCCGGGTCTGTACACCCGCTGTGCCCATTATGAGAGGCTCCCACCATCCCTGTGCTGAGTTCCCGGGTCTGTACACCCGCTGTGCCCATTATGAGGGGTTCCCACCATCCCTGTGCTGAGTTCCTGGGTCTGTACACCCGCTGTGCCCATTATGAGGGGTTCCCACCATCCCTGTGCTGAGTTCCCGGGTCTGTACACCCGCTGTGCCCATTATGAGGGGTTCCCACCATCCCTGTGCTGAGTTCCTGGGTCTGTACACCCGCTGTGCCCCATTATGAAGTTGCAGGTTCCAGGGACATCACTCTACTTAGAGACACAATCCTGGAAAAGCATAGAGATTGGGTGACACCTGATATAATGAACATGCTTGTTCCGGGTCAGAGGTGGAAAGGGAAATCTGATGGACCCGGAGAGTGGAGAACGCGCCTCCAAGACAAGCCGGCAATGACAAGTCCGATATGTCAATCTAATCGGGTAACCGTTTTTTTTATAGATCGATGTGAGGCTGCTAATCAAAGTTCATTCAGTAATAGGGTACTCAGAAAGGACGCGTTATGGGCTCCTCGGTGCTCGCCAATCAGCTTAGAGCAGGACAAAATTGGATTTTGTGTCAAACACCCCCCCCCCCTTTTTTTTTTTTGCTATTGGACCAGCTGGTTCAGGGCAAATCTCCATTATCGACGTCAATGGATCTCCGCCATTGGATTCATTCTTGGGTACGTTGACGACATTTGTTTGCCCAGATCCATTGTTGGTTTTTAGTATATTTTTCCGTTTTTTGGTGCTATGAAATTTCCTAGATGTGGTTGAGTTGAGTATTTTAGGGGGAATGTTCTCCTGAATCGGAGGTCTCCAAACTGCGGCCCTGGGGCCAGATGCGGCCCTTTGCTTGCCTTTATCTGGCCCTTGGGGCATCATTCCATCCACTGACGCCAACAATGGGGCATGTGGAGCACTATCAAAAGGGCACAATACCTTCATTTGATACCAACGATGGGCCACCACGATGGGGCAAAATTCTTTTCATTGACACCAACAATGGGGCATTTTTCTTTCCACTGACACCAAAGACAGGGCATAATTTACTCCCACTGGACACCAGGAGATTTTCTACTCCCACCGGCCCAAGTCTGGCCCTCCTAAAGTCTCAAGGACAGTAAACTGGCCCTTTGCTTAGAAAGTTTGGAGACCCCTGTCCTAGATGTTGGGTTAGGATGGTTTTATATGGTGTATAACAGGGGTCTCCAAACTTTCTAAACAAAAAGGGTGAGTTTAATGTCCTTTGGGGGGGGCGCTGACTGGTTTTGGGTGAACGTACTGTGTCCAGTTGGAGTGAAAAATGCCCCATCATTGGTGTCAGTGGGAGGAATAGTGCCCCATCATTGGTGCCAGTGGGAGGAATAGTGCCCCATCATTGGTGTCAGTGGGAGGAATAGTGCCCCATCATTGGTGTCAGTGGGATGAATAGTGACCCATCATTGGTGTCAGTGGGAGGAATAGTGTCCCATCATTGGTGTCAGTGGGAGGAATAGTGCCCCATCATTGGTGCCAGTGGGAGGAATAGTGCCCCATCATTGGTGTCAGTGGGAGGAATAGTGTCCCATCATTGGTGTCAGTGGGAGGAATAGTGCCCCATCATTGGTGTCAGTGGGAGGAATAGTGTCCCATCATTGGTGTCAGTGGATAGAACTGCTCCCCATCAGTGGCGTCAGTGATGTCGGTGGATGGATTAGTGCCTCAAAAGGCAAGCAAAGGGCTGCAGTTTGGAGACCCCTGGTGCAGAATATGGTGGCATAAAGAGCGTATATATACTAAATACAGTATTTCACAAAAGTAAGTACACCCCTCAGTCACATTTGTGTAAATCTTTTCATGTGATAACACTGAAGAAATGACACTTTGTATCTACAATGTTGTGTAGTGAGTGTACACAGGGGAGGGGTGTACATGGGGGGGAGTGTACAGCTTGTATAACAGATAACTCAACACACAGCCATTAATGTCTGAACCTCTGGAAACAAAAGAGAGGACACCCCCTAAGTGAATATGTCCAAATTTGGCCCAAAGTGTCCATATTTCGTGTGGCCTCCATTATTTTTAACCCTCTTGGGCATGGAGGTCACCAGAGCTTCACAGGTTGCCCCTGGAGTCCTCTTCCCCTCCCCCATGATGACATCACGGAGCTGGTGGATGTTGGAGACCTTGCGTTCCTCCACCTTCCATTTGAGGACAGATGATCAATAGGGTTTAGGTCTGGAGACATGCTTGGCCAGTCCATCACCTTTACCCTCAGCTTCTTTAGCAAGGCAGTGGTGGTCTTGGAGGTGTGTTTGGGGTGGTTATCATGTTGGAATACTACCCTGCGGCCCAGTCTCTGAAGGGGGAGGGATCATGCTCTGCTTCAGTATGTCACAGTACATGTCGGCATTCATGGCCCCCTCAATGATCTGTAGCCCCCCAGTGCCGGCAGCACTCATGCAGCCCCAGACCATGACCCTCCCCCCACCATGCCTGACTGTAGGGAAGACACACTTGTCTTTGTCCTTCTCACCTGGCCCCTCCCCCACACACGCCTGACACCATCTGACACCAAATACCTTTATCTTGTCTCATCAGACCACAGGACACGGTTCCAGTAATCCATGTCCTTAGTTTGCTTGTCTTCAGCAAACTGTTTGCGGCTCTTTCTTGTGCATCATCTTTAGAAGATTCTTCCTTCTGGAGACCAATTTGATGCAGTGTGCGGCGTATGGTCTGAGTCCTGACAGGCTGACCCCTCCCCCACCCCTTCACCCTCTGCAGCAATGCTGGCAGCACTCATACGTCTATTTCCCAAAGACAACCTCTGGATATGACGCTGAGCACGTGACCTCAACTTCTTTGGTGGACCATGGCGAGGTGGGGGGAGGGGAACCCGTCCTGTTATACCGCTGGATGGTCTCTGCCCCCGTGCCGCAGATCAGTTTCAGGGTCTTGGCGATCTTCTTATATCCTCGGCCATCTTTATGTAGAGACACAATTCTTTATATCAGATCCTCAGAGAGATCTTTGCCATGAGGGGCCATGTTGTCCTTCCAGTGACCAGTATGAGAGAGTGAGAGCGATAACACCAAATTTATCACACCCGAGACCTTGTAACACTAACGAGTCACATGACACCGGGGGGGGGGGAATGGCTAATTGGCCCCCAATTAGGGGTGTCCTCACTTTTGTTGCCAGCGGTTTAGACATTAATGGCTGTGTGTTGAGTTATTTTCAGGGGACGGCAAATGTACACCGTTAACCCCTTGCCGCCAAGCATACGCACATATGCGCCCTCGGCTTTCAGGGGTTACCCCGGGATGATGCACAGCTGGGAGGCATCATCCCAGTACCGTTGTTTAGTGCGGGCGATGCGGCTAAAAGCCGCTCGGTTGTTATCCCGGAGGAGCAAGAGGGGACATCCCCCCCTTCCCGCAGCTCTGACCAGGCCTCCCGTCCCACTGGGAGACCCGATCCGGCATTTCCGGGGCATTGTGACAGACTGGAACGAAGCCGGAAAACGGCTCCATTCCAGTGTCCTGAAGCAACGTCACTTCCGGTTTACTCGGCTGCCAATGGCGCCAAATTTAACCACTTAAGGACCCCTTCACGCCGATTTACGTCATTTTTTTTAATTCATGAAAAGTGTATTTTTCTCGAAAAGTTGCGTTTAAAACACGGCTGTACAAATACCTTGTGACATAAAATATTGCAACAATCGCCATTTTATTCTCTGCTAATATATATATATATATATATATATATAACGTTTGGGGGTTTTAAGTAATTTTCGAGCAAAAAATACAGATTTTAACTTGTAAACACCAAATGTCTGAAATAGGCTTAACCACTTCAGTCCCGGACCATTTTGTTTCTAAAGGACCAGGCTTCCTTTTTGCGATTCAGCACTGCGTTGCTTTAACAGACAATTGCGCGGTCGTGCGACGTGGCTCCCAAACAAAATTGGCGTCCTTTTTTTCCCCATAAATAGAGATTTCTTTTGGTGGTATTTGATCACCTCTGCCTTTTTTTTTGCGTTATAAACAAAAATAGAGCGACAATTTCGAAAAAAAAAATGCAATATTTTTTACTTTATGCTATAATAAAATTCCCCCAAAAAATCTATATCTAAAAAAAAAAATTTCCCCAGTTTAGGACGATAGGTATTGTAAAAAAAAAAAAAAAAAAACGCAAGTTTGATTGGTTTGCGCAAAAGTTATAGCGTCTACAAAATAGGGGATGGCTTTAAGGCATTTTTATCATTTTTTTTACTAGTAATGGCAGCGATCAGCGATTTTTATTGTTATGGCGGACACATCGGACACTTCTGACACTATTTTGGGACCATTGTCATTTTTACAGCAATCAGTGCTATAAAAATGCACTGATAACTGTAAAAATGACACTGGCAGTGAAGGTGTTAACCTGTAGGTGGTGCTGAAGGTGTGCCCTAGTGAGGGGGGCATGGCTTGGCGTGTGATGTCACCGATTGTCGTTCCCTATGACAGGGAACAGACGCTCAGTGACGGTCTGACTAGGAAGCACGGGGAAATGTTTGTTTACACTCACCTCCCCCCGTTCTTCAGCTCTGTGACCCGATCGCAGGACACCGGCGGCGATCAGGTCCGCGGGTACGGTCACGGAGTACCCGACCGGGTCGCGAGCGCGTCGTGACCCATGGCTGCACATATTAAAGGGGATGTACCTGTACGCCAATATGCGCAGCCGTGCCATTCTGCCGACGTGCGCACGGCGTTCAACAAGCAGTTAATCATGAAAGGGTTAAACAAGCTGTAAAGTATACATTGTAGCAAACTGTAATTTCTTCAGCGTTGTCATGAAAAGATATAATAGGAAAAAAATAAACACAAAACGTGAGGAGGGTGTACTTACTTTTGTGAGATACTGGTCTGGTTAGATCTCATTGGCCAGATGGTAAAATGGGACAATGTACACTGGAGGACTGGAGGCGGACCTTTACTATAGGAGTAGATAGGACAAATCAAGGGGGAAACGGATTATTAACCTCCGGGGGTTTGTGCCACTGTCACTTTCTGTAGGAAAGGTGAGAAACGCGTCGTCGGCCATATTCAATTTTTTTTTTTTATTCCAGGACGAGGCAAATCGGGATTTGCTGGAACACAACACGATGCTTTGCATGCACGGCTGAATGCTGCAGAGGTTGGCAGTATGGAACGGACAGGACTCTGGAGGAACAAGCAGTAACAGGTGGAGCCGCATCCCATGCACACAGCACACAGACACGCGCATGCGCAGGACAGTTAATGGAACGTTTGGGACAAAATCCAAAAATGACAAAACAAGCTCTTCACTTCAACAGGCGGCAGTTAGTGGAGGACATACACATGAGGGGAAGGGGGGGAAATGGAGGCCAAGGTCGGGGGTGGGACTGGTGATGATCTGCGGTACAGTAACTGATGATCTGCGGTACAGTAACTGATGATCTGCGGTACAGTGACATGGACAGAACATTTCTGGGGACAGAGAATGACAAGTGATGCAGACATAGAGATCAGGTATGAAGGGTAATCTACACCCAATACCTGGAGAGAACCCATCGCATCTTACCTTTCCCCTGATGGAGAACTTAAACTTTCCCGGGGAGGGGGGGGGTTCTACCTGGGGCCCCCCAGCTGTTGCGGAACAACAAGTCCCATGAGGCATTGCAAGGCGGTACAGTTATGGTGGAAGCATGACTTCCAAAGGCAGAGGCACGATGGGACTTGTAGTTCCGCAACAGCTGGAGGGCCACAGGTTGAGCACCCATGACTTAAAGGATCTCTAAACCCAAAAACAACATTGTGATGTATTGCAGCTGTCCAGGCCTCAGATGAGGTGGCTGCATTTGTTTTCCTTTTTTTAAATTTTCTGCAAAAACACCCCTTGGATCCTGCCAGAAATACAGTGTCCTTATAACTGCCTTTACACGGAATTGAAAGCTGAAATGTGCAACGAGGTGCATGCTTATCGCTATAGTTCTAGCACTCTGATGTTGACACGCCTGCGTCCCTGTAGCTGCAGAGTCATGTGTAGCCACTCTGCCCGACCCCTCCTCCTCTCCTCTTGCCCAATCACAGAGTACTTTGCAGGGGCGGACTGACCATTGAGGCCCTCGGGCACTGCCCGAGGGCCCCATGCCACTAGGGGGCCCCATCAGGGTTGCCAGGCTCAGTAAAACCAGGGACAGTATGTAAAAATATGTGTTTTTTTTACTCCCCTCCCACCCTCCCTGTGTCCTTATTTCCCTCCCCCTCCCTGTGTCCTTCTTACTCCCCTCCCACCCTCCCCATGTCCTCCTTACTCCCCTCCCTGTGTCCTTCCTACTCCCCTCCTCCCCATGTTATTTTTACTTCCCCCTACCTATGTTTTTTTACCACCCCATGTTATTTTTACTCCCCCCGGCCCCACTATGTTCTTTTTACTCCCCCCATGCCCCCCTCTCCCTACCGAGTCCATACCGCGCGGCAGGAAATTCAGTTTCCTGTTCCTGGCCAGACTGACAGGAAGTGTGCACGTCCTGTCAGTCCGACCGGGAACAGGAAAATGAAGTCCGGACGGAAAGGAGGAAGAGGAGCTCGGCCATGCTACAGAGAAGGGGAAGTGACGACTCGAGACAGCAGTGCTGCAGGCTTTCTATAGAGCACTCAGGCGGCTGTAGGAAGCACGGCAAGGGCGGCAAGCAAGGGCCCTTGTTTGGTTTGCCTGCCTTGTAGCGACGGGCCTGTTCCCAGCGGTGCGAGGTGTTTTGAAGTCCTCTCCAAAGATGACAAATATGCTCCTCCATAGATACAGTTCATTGACTGAGGGTTACCACCATAGAACAAACTGTGTGTTACTGGCAGGATCCCCAAGGTGAAAAAAAGGTCTAGCCTGAAAAAAGGAAAGTAACGCAACCACCACATCCACACTGGGATTCTCAGGTTTAGATACCCTTTAAAAAAATGAATTTAATAAATATATATATATATAATGCTCAGCACAGTTTTGTAAGAAGCTTCAAAATAAAAGCTGCCACTTTCGAACACCCAAACCACATACAAGGTACGGAAGGGGCAGGCTAGCCTCTTCAACCTCACCATAGAGTCACCGCTCCAGGGGGCAGTACACGTTTTGGGAATCTGAGAACTTCCATTGGACGTTTAAAGCGCAAACATCTTTATTTTTATCATTTGCGTCACAAAACATGACATCTATAACTTTGAATTGTGCCTGGCAACTAACTGTTGGCTGGAATGCCATCAGCGGTCTTCGTATATATTAAGGCGGGACTTTTCTCACACATTTCTATTAGATTTATTTATTGGGAGATAAATATGAAGGGACCATCATGTATTAAGTTTTAAACATTTTGGCTATGAGTCATTTATAGATCTCAATGTTAATCCCAGGATGTCAGCGGACAGGCTGATCGGCATGCAGAGTGGAGGTGGCTGCTCGTACCGGATGCAAAATATCAAAATTAAACAATAGTGCCAGATGAGCGCCATGCAAACTCCTGCAGAAATGAAATAAGAGGAAAAAAAAAAAGAAATGCGATAACACCTGCATCCTTGCAGTACGAGCGCCATGTAGTGATCTAGCGCCTTACTCACTTTCACCTTGCTGCCCAGACCCTCCACGCTTTTACACTGGCCGTTCGGCTCCTTGCCATCCCGTTTCCTCATGCGGAGAGTGTGCCAAGAACATGACTTCCTGTTGTACCAAAAAACGCACCAATCAAACGGCAGAACTGAAATGAGAGGGGCAGCTAGGCCGGAATCCACACAGGGCAGGATCCTAATAAAGAACATCTGAAAACATTTCTTCAGCCACACATCATGCAATGTTAGCAGTTATGAACACCAAACTGAATGCTTTAAACCATCCAAAAGTGGACCATACATGGGTTTAATGACATACAGTAGATAAATTCACCTAAGTTACATACAATATACAGATCAGGGATGTTGTTCGCACCCATTGCAGCACCCTGTAGATTTTTCAAAAATGTACAGTTTGAAGGGCTTAGCTTGAAAATCCTACAACCCACATAAGTATGCAACAAGGATCCAATGTGATTAAATGCTATGAGCTATAGCAGTGACCATCAACCCTGTCCTCAGGGACCACCAACAGGCCAGATTTTATGAATTTCCTTGGGGAGATGCAGACTAGAATACTGTGATCACTGAGCAGAAAATGATATCACCTGTGATGTACTTCAGTTATCTTGCAAACCTGGCCTGTTAGTGGGCCCTGAGGACAGGGTTGATGCATGCCTTTTGACCCTCTGGGACTTGTAGTTCCACAGTAGCTGAAAAACCACAAGTTACTAAGCCTTTCATTTGCTGAGGCCCTTGCCATCACAGTATTAATAGCACTGAAGACATTTGACAAAATGTTATTCCCATAATACCAGTATCTCTTAGCCAGATACAAGGAAAATGTCTCCAGCTTTGACAGTAACCAGAATATTTATAACATATATTTATAGAAGATATGTATTCAAAGGGAACCCGTACTGACAAAAATATGGGAGTCTGCCATTGTTGACCTCACCTTCTGATAATGCTGTCTGCCTGGCTATCCTGTGTCCACTGCTTGGTGGAGGAGGAATGCAACAAAGAAAGCTTTTAAATGTGAAACATCTAATTGTTTTTTCTTTTCCTAGCAAAACAATTATAGGTTCAACCAACACATTTCAGAGGGTTTTTTGGAGTGCCGACTTCTTCAGGGCCCTGGAAAATGATGATCGTTGGGATCCATTTGGTTAATGGAGCAGTCTTTGCACAAATCTGTGGCCAGAAGTCAAGCTGGCTTCTATAGGCACCCACAGAACAGAGCGCAGACTGTCTGCAAGCCCCCCAAACCATCCAGGGGACCAATAAACAAAACTAGGAGTAAAGGAAAAGCAATTAGGGCCGACATATTTCGGGACTTCGGGGGGCATCCTTCTGATGCCCTGGATCTTTTGGGGCTTACAGAAAGTCTGTGCTCTTAGGTAGCAGCCATGGTTTGGAGCACAGTCCTAAGCTTCAGTCCTGAAGAAGTGGGTGCCGCGAAATTCTGTGAATAATGTTGGCCATACTGTTATTTTTATGAAAAAAGCAAAAGATTCTGCACATTAAAAAGCCTTCTGACTACATTTTGCGGTTCTCCTCACCCACCAAAGCAAAGCTACACAGGTGTGGTTCCCATTACATCCACAGGCCACCTGTATAGTAGAGCAGCAGAGTAGATTCCACCCATGTGGCTTTTCCTCTTCACCAGAGAACCAACAAAAATATTCCAATCCCATCCTACAAACACCACTTCATACCCCATATAGATGCTGATCCACCAGCTCCAATACTCTGGTAATTGCGGACCTGGAGCAAGAAAGCAGATGAAAATTTCTGAATTCACTCTGACTTTACTTGCTGCATGCTAGCTCGGGGTCAATGGCCCAGAAACCATGGAAATTCGAAAAAGCCCAGAAAACAGCATGCTCAGAAGGAAAATCACCATTGGCGGCCTCTGTTATAAACCATTGCTTCTTTCTGAATGTTACCACATTGATCCCATTTCCGGTCTTTACACAGATATTAACCCAGCCTTTGTGGGCTCTCATTTCAAAAACAGTGCAATTTGTTAATGAGTCCACTTCCACCTTAATAGGACTACAAACCCACTTCTGGGTGGACAATTTCCTTTAAGGATAACCACTTGCTTCTTTAAAAAATTAAGTCAGCATTAGACAGAACCCCAGAGTTTGGGTGTTGGCAGGTTTTTGCACACAAGAGAAGGATTTTTGTGTTGGTTGCACTACTGGACAAAAGTACGGTTAATTAAGGTAAAGGGGATAAAAGGTTAAGGCTTAGCTGGTCGGTCAAGTTTTAGGACGTATGGTTTCTAAGGTTAGCTTGAAGTTAAGGGTTAAGAATTTGGGCATAAGGTTCACTTTCAGGGTTAAGGTGGTGTTATGGTTAATTTAAAAGGTTTAAAGCTCAGGCAAGAGTCCAGTGAAGACTCCAGCTAAGGTTGGAGGTCAGAGACACATGGGCAGGCCAGCATTTCAATAACCCAACATACCACCCTCAGGCTGCTCTGTAATCAATAATTGAGTAGCTTTCACAGCGGAAGTGATTGGGTGGAGTTTGTATCAGGTTTAGGCTCGGTTCACACCTTAACCCGGCCGTGGATCCGTCCCTGCTCTCCGTTTCAGGGACGAATCAGGGACGAATCTATGCCTGAATTCTGCCCTGAAATGCAGCCAAAGACGCACAGTGCGCTCCGCAGCCACCCCGGAGATATGTGAACCGGCTCCATAGAGAGCCGGTCACAATTTCATGATATGCGAATTGGATGCAGTGAAACCCGCATTCCAATTCGCATTGGTGTGAACCCAGTCATAGAGAATGATTGTTTACCCAATACGGAACCTGACTAGCCCCAGACATTTTAACATTTATCAACCAATCAGAAACTCTGGTTGCTGAAAACCCTGCGTTAACTTCAAGCAGAAGCAGCACATTAACGGCATTGCTGGACTCAAAGTTCTTTATGGGCTCTCCAGAAACCCAATGGACTCGCGAGAAACCCAATGGACTCGCGAGAAACCCAATGGACTCGCGAGAAACCCAATGGACTCGCGAGAAACCCAATGGACTCGCGAGAAACCCAATGGACTCGCGAGAAACCCAATGGACTCACGAGAAACCCAATGGACTCACGAGAAACCCAATGGACTCGTTTTTTTGCTGGGCTATGAATGTCATCTCTGGGCCAACAATTTTCTTGTTGGGCTCAGAAGGTTCTCACTGGAAACATAAGGTTCTCAGTGAGCTCAGAGGGTCCTCACTCAATGTTTGTGAAGCCGCACACAGTCTGCTTAATGCGGACCTGCACTTTTAAAGGAAATAGAGGGTTATTTGTTAAATGGGACCTGTCAAGATATAAATATCTGGTTGCTGAAAACACTAGGCTAGCTTCAAAAAGATTAAGCACATTGTTTGGCATTGCTGGACTCACAAAGTTCTCTATGGGCACAGAAGGTCCCCAATGGACTCGCGAGGACCCCAATGGACTCGCGAGGACCCCAATGGACTCGCGAGGACCCCAATGGACTCGCGAGGACCCCAATGGACTCACGAGGACCCCAATGGACTCACGAGGACCCCAATGGACTTGTTTTTTTGCTGGACTAAGAATAACCTTGTTGGGCTCAGAAGGTTCTCACTGGGCACATAAGGTTCTCAATGAGCTCAGAAGATCCTCAAAGTCTGCCTAAAGCGGACGTACATTTTTAAAGTAAACAGAGGGTTATTTGTTAAAGGGAACCTGTCAAATTAGAAATATTACCAACCAGTTCTGACTCAGACTCTGGGGCTGTCAATTCTCAAACATTACTTCACTACTTGATTAGCGCTAGTGATGAACTCATTCGGCAAAGCTGTGAACTGAAAATGAATGGTTTACCGAGATATGTGCAGTTAGATAGTGTGATGTGCTAATCAGGAATCCAGCCAATCCTTTTCATGAATTGTATGAATCTCTACAGATATATCTACCCTTGGAGGAATCCAATAATTTGCAGTTCACCACACCTGCGAATGGAACCTATTGGAAGTAGTATGTAAGACAGACCCCAGATTTCACTAGATACATGCTTGTTTCAGGTCTGTGACTTACATAGCAGTGAAGGATGGATGGGAATAACAGCCCTGGGACCTGCAGCTGTTAGCAATGGACGCTACCACATTTCTATTCTCATGAGTGGAGATGAAAATGAATTCTTCAAACACAGAATATTGCAAATCCCTCTACTGAGATACTTTGTAGCTGTCTGGCTTTCTGCAAACTCTTACTGCCTATTAATACCCCAGTCAGGATGCCACGCTGGGTCTCTGCAGAGGGAAAAACCTCCCGGAAATCTCTCTGTGAGAAAACTTTACAATCAACAGCTCCTCAAATTAACATTGTATACAAGTTTACATAACTCTTTTTCCAGTTTAGTACCCAAAATAGATCTAGAAGGTTCTAGATCAGCAGAAGTGATTGGTGTATAATGTTATTTTCTGCTGGATATCTCAGCGTTTTCCCTATGGCTGTAGAGTATAGAGAAGGTTCCCCATTCAGGTCTCAGGGGTTCTCAAATCTGTTTGGTCTGCGGAAATCTTTATAACAAGTCACAGCTATGCCTACTCCCATATCCATTATTCATGTACCAGTAAGGGTTAAGACATTATATACGCTATAGTAGTGTCTGAAGAAGGGTGATGTGCGCCCTTTAGGTGCAAAGCGCCAATACAGCTTCTCTTGATTTCTTTGTTTTGGCTACATTGTTGTTCTTTGGCTTTAATGATCTTTGTCTACATTCCATCCTACTCTTTTCTGTATTGCTATGAGCTTTTCCAGTAATGTTGGGCATTGCCGTAGAACCACTTTTTGAAGACCATTTCACAGTCTACAGCCTTTCTAAACCTCTCTACCGCCAGAGGAACCCAGGAAACAATTTACAGATATCACCAGGATCAGTGAATGGGACATTTGTGGATCATGGTCATATCTGACACAATTAAACCCTGGCACTTGTACCACTTCTGAGTCCATAAACCATTTTATTGCCTGCCATGAGAAAGGGGGATATCTATGAGGGGTGATCAGTGAGAAGAATGTCCCTTACATTGGTGATCAGTGGGAAGAATGTTCCTTACATTGGTGATCAGTGGGAAGAATGATCCTTAGTTTGGTGATCAGTGAGAAGAATGTTCCTTACATTGGTGATCAGTGAGAAGAATGTCCCTTACATTGATGATCAATGAGAAGAATGTCCCTTACATTGGTGATCAGTGAGAAGAATGTCCCTTACATTGGTGATCAGTGAGAAGAATGTCCCTTACATTGGTGATCAGTGGAAAGAATGTCCCTTGCATTGGTGATCAGTGGGAAGAATGTTCCTTACATTGGTGATCAATGAGAAGAATGACCCTTACATTGGTGATCAGTGGGAAGAATGTCCCTTACATTGGTGATCAGTGAGAAGAATGCTCCTTACATTGGTGATCAGTGAGAAGAATGTCCCTTACATTGGTGATCAGTGAGAAGAATGCTCCTTACATTGGTGATCAGTGAGAAGAATGCTCCTTACATTGGTGATCAGTGGGAAGAATGTTCCTTACATTGTTGATCAGTGGGAAGAATGTCCCTTACATTGGTGATCAGTGAGAAGAATGTCCCTTACATTGGTGGCCAAGTGGGAAGAATGTCCCTTACATTGGTGGCCAAGTGGGAAGAATGTCCCTTACACTGGTGGCCAGTGGGAAGAATGTCCCTTACACTGGTGGCCAGTGGGAAGAATGTCCCTTACACTGGTGGCCAGTGGGAAGAATGTCCCTTACACTGGTGGCCAGTGGGAAGAATGTCCCTTACACTGGTGGCCAGTGGGAGGAATGTCCCTTACACTCGTGGCCAGTGGGAAGAATGTCCCTTACACTGGTGGCCAGTGGGAAGAATGTCCCTTACACTGGTGGCCAGTGGGAAGAATGTTCCTTACACTGGTGGCCAGTGGAAAGAGTGCTCCTTAGAGACAGCTAAAAAGATCACTGGTGTCAAGCCGCTAGCTCTGGAACTTTGTAGGCACCATCAAGCTGAAGAACAATCTCCTACTTCTCAAGGAACGTTTACCAACCTTTGGAGGAACCCTAGAGTTCCTTGAAACTCAGGTTGAGAATAGTTGCTCCATGGGTTGTAACAAAGAGCGAGTTTTCCCACACTGAAATAACAATGACCCTCCACAACAGGGGTGCCCAACCTTTTGAAGAGCGAGGGCCACTTAAGCAACTTGGTAACCAGTCGTGGGCCACATTGAGCAGAGCGGACAGATGACAGGTCACGGCTACTCTATAGGCCCTCCGATCCTCCCAGATGGAAGGGGACGAATTCCCTTCTGTTTTTCAGATTGGAGGTAGGCGTCGCTCTATAAAGGTGAATTGAGGGTCCCATTTGGTCGGGGCTAATCGCTTGAAAACGGCCCAAGACTGCTTTCACACTGATGTGCTGTGGTTTACCCACACCGCGGGCGCAGCGTAGTGCACCTGTGTCTATCCTGCGGGTTAACTGAGCTTTGCCATAGACTCCGCCTGTGGCCAAAGCCAGCGCTGTGGAGGAAGCATGGGCTTATGGGGCTCGGCTCCGCAGTCACTTTCTTCCTCTACCACCATCTTCATTCACAACACTGATGCTCTGGGATGGCGAGTCTGCAACCTGCGATCTGGGCTTGCCAACCCGCCATTCCAGAGCAGGAGGTCGCGGGCCACATCAGAGGGCTCCGCAGGCCACATGTGGCCCCCAGGGGCCGCTGGTTGGCCACCCCTGCTCTACAATAACCCATGGACTGTGTAATGGCCTCCAAAAGCAATATCCAACATTATCAGTGAAAGCCTTGAAGAAGGGGTTCCAAACCCCCTGACAAGTGCCAGGAACCTTCAATTTTCTGGGTATAACTCTTCACTAAAGGTGACTACAGCCCACCCCCGCTGGCAGACCACAGTTTGAGAACCCCTAAATGTGCAATATTATCCCCCTTAATTCTGCAAAAACATTTTCCAAAAAAACCCCCACAGTGCTTCACAACAACCAATCCCCCCCCCCCCACCACACAGTTAACAGGCATTAGTGATACAACCAAGAAAACCAAACAAGCAAAAAGTCCAAAAAACTGTGAGTACCTCGTGAAAACATGCGCATCCTGGTGAAAATTTATTTTACATATTTAAAATAGTACATTTAAAATTATTAGTTACAATACAGGTACAATGATGAACATTGCGACTAGCGTTATATATTGCACGATCTGACGTCATCAATAGGACCGAAGGGTGGGGGGGAGGGATGGGGGAGATTTTTATTTTTGAATTTTTTCTTTTTTTTCTTAAATAGTGCAAAATACTTTATACAGGAATGTACTTGGGGTAGAGGGGGGGGGGGGCAGGGGAAAGGGGGCTCTTCGCAAAAACCAAATATTTTACATTTTTACCGTGAACATATAATATTAAAATAAAACAGAAAATAAAAGTCCAAATTAAAACAAAACAAAAAAAAAAGAATAAAAGTTACAGGCTGTACATTAAAATTGCCACAGACAATATATAGAAAATCTCCTCTTCGAGGAGTTGGGTTTTAGTCCGACGTAAAAGCCACCAATTTACAGAATCGGTAATATATGGCACAAAGTCCAGTTCAGACAGTTCCACGTTCTGTACAAAACCGATGACAGAACTCGTCTTTTTTTTTTATTTATTTTTAAATTTTTATTTTTTTAACCTTCTTGTAAATCTGTACAATTATCAACATAAAAAAAAAATGATAATTATAAAAAAAAAAAAAAAAAAGGGGGGGGAATTGAGTTTCCTGCACGGCGGGGAGTAGTGTGCCGCGCTCGCAGGTTTCCACATAAAAAAAAAACAAAAAAAAAAACGCATTTCTTCCGACAGCACTGTGAACAACAAAAAAAAAAACCAGCAGAATTTTTTTTTCCCATAATCCACTACTGCTTCTGGGGCAGCCGTGTGTGGCACTTACTTGATGCTTCTGTCGCTACTGTCAGCAGAGGTCTTAGTAATTTGCCCCAAAACGGAGCCGGGGATCCAGCCTTCCGCCGCCGGGGAGTGGTTGTTGGCGGGCCGGTAGACCAGGAACATGTTC
The DNA here is from genome assembly GCF_905171775.1 of Rana temporaria. Taxonomy (NCBI): domain Eukaryota; kingdom Metazoa; phylum Chordata; class Amphibia; order Anura; family Ranidae; genus Rana; species Rana temporaria. The sequence continues at coordinate 221,211,148 of NC_053494.1, read as the reverse complement.
TGCTGGTTGATGGCCAGGATTTGTACAATCTCCCCCTGGTAGACGCAGATCTCGTTCTCTTTCAGTGCATAGTAGTCCTGAACAATCGCCATGGACGCCGCTCCGTTACAGCCGGACACCTCGTTCTGAGGGATGAGGGGGGGAGGGGGGGGAAGGAGGAGGAGGAGAGAACGGACGTTAACACAAGCGGGAATCGCCACCGAGCTGTTCAACGGCAAACACCGGGACCGCAACAGGTTATACCAGGAGGGAAAGAAAAAAAACGTAAAGGAGACAGAAGATGGGATCGGATTAAAGGGGCACTCCGGAGAAACACAGAAATTGTACATTTACATTCACTTAGGGGGTCCTCATTGCCTTCATATACACCCCCCCCCTCCCCCGACATTCATCTAGTGCACCTGGCTGCTCCGCCCGCTGGGACTGCTATATCCTAAACGGCCTGAATGTCAGCATTTTCTGGTTCCTTTCTCAGCTTACCTAGGGACGTGGCACCAGAGAGGACTAAAGAGAGCCGCAGTCATTTCCCCGTAGAAGAAAAAATCCTGGGCGGCCGCACACCGTTGAAGGCATCTTTATTGATATCTTATGTGGCAGATGAAATCCGATACACTCACTTCATGTTACAGAAAACAGGAAAAGCTTCCGACGCGTTTCACGCCGTATGAAGGTGCTTAATCATAGCTATGATTAAGCACTTCCATACCGGGCCTATTCTGGCACTTCTCTCCTACATGTAAAAAAATCAACATTTTGTTTGCTAGAAAATTACTCAGAACCCCCCCCCCCCCCCCAAACATTATATATGTTTTTTTTTTAGCAGACCCCTTGGGAATAAAGTGGCGGCCATTGCAACTTTCTATCTCGCACGGTATTTGCGCAATCATTTTTCAAACGCCTTTTTTTTGGGAAAAAAAAAACGGTTTCATGAATTAAAGAAAATAACAAAACAGTAAAGTTAGCCAAATGTTTGTGTATAATGTGAAAGACGATGTTACGCCGAGTAAATAGATACCCAACTTGTCACGCTTTAAAACTGCGCACACTCATGGAATGGCGCCCAACTTCAGGACTTAAAAATGTCCACAGGCGACGCTTTATTTTTTTTTTACAGGTTACCAGTTTAGAGTTACAGAGGAGGTCTAGTGCTAGAATTGTTGCTGGCGCTCTAACGCACGCGGCGATACCTCACATGTGTGGTTTGAACGGCGTTTACATATGTGGGAGGCACTTGCGCGTGTTTTCGCTTCTGAGGGTGAGCTACCGGGGACAGGGGCATTTAATTGTTTTTTTTTTTTATTATTATTATTATTTTTTTTACCTATTTTTTTTTTTTTTTACACTTTTTTTTACACTTTTTTTTGATCACTTATTTCTATTACAAGGAATGTAAACATCTCTTGTAATAGGAACCTATTGTGACAGGTCCTCTTTATGGAGAGATGCAGGGGGGGGTCAGTAAGGCTGGAGAGCATGAGATCGGGAAAAAACAATTCACCGATCTCATGCTGACAGCCGCAATCGTGGCTTTGTTTACCTCTGGGTACCCAGGTGTGATGTCATAACGTCGCGCCCAGGCCTCTGAGGGTCAGGAAGATGACTGGTGACCATCTGGTCACCAGAAATCCCCATTGTCGTGAGACGGACGTCCCCTCCCGTCACCTATAAGAACGATCAAGCGGCGGAACTGTCACTATGAATGATGCCTGTAGCTGCCCCCATCATTCAGATATTTCCCCCCAAAGGTCATATGACATCCAGCGGTAGGGAAGTGCTTAATCATAGGATTAAGCACCTTCTTACGGTGTGAAACGCGTCAGCGTCCTTTCTTGTTTTCTGTAACATGAAGTGACTGTATTGGATTTCATCTGCCGCATAAGATATTAATAAAGATGCCTTCAACGGTGTGCGGCCGCCCAGGATTATTTTTCCTTCCTTTCTAGTTCGTTGCAGAGCCGGCCCCTCTAAGTTCCTAAAAGGGGCGTGTGCTTTAGAGGACTGGGGTTTGGAGCGGCAAACCTTCTCTATTACCCGCAGAAGCCCTGTGAAAAGCCTGCCGAGTCTGGCTGCCATAAGCTGTGTAGGGCTGAAATTGCTGACCTTTCTTCATTCTGAAAATGCTAATTTTCTGGCTGTTATGTCACATTTTCTGGCTTCAAGGCTTTAAGAATAAAGCAGGACAAGAATAAACAAGGATGCCGGACTTTCCAGCTATAGATAGCAGGTCCAGTGGGGCAACTCAAAGTATTGAAGACAGAGGATCAGCATAACAGCCAGACAATTAGTATTTTCATAAGCAAGCAATGGCAGACCCTGCAGACTGGGAATGCTGAATACATAAAGTAAAGCCCCCCCTCCCCCACGGTCAGCGACTATTATCACTCCACAGGCTGGAAGCTCTGGAATGGTTTCCTGTACATGTCGCATTTGGGCTCTGGAGGTGTCACCTTAATTCTCAGCACACAACGCCACCCAATAAGAATGGTAGAAGGGGCGGGGTTAGACATCAATGGTTACACAGGAAGAAGGGGCGTGGTTAGACACCAATGGTTACACAGGTAGAAAAGGTGGGGTTAGACACCAATGGTTATACAGGAAGAAGGGGCGGGGTTAGACACCAATGGTTATACAGGAAGAAGGGGCGGGGTTAGACAATGGGTACACAGGTAGAAAAGGTGGGGTTAGACACCAAGTGTTACACAGGGAGAAGGGGTGGGGTTAGACACCAATGGTTACACAGGAAGAAGGGGCGTGGTTAGACACCAATGGTTACACAGGTAGAAAAGGTGGGGTTAGACACCAATGGTTACACAGGTAGAAGGGGCGGGGTTAGACACAATAGGTACACAGGTAGAAAAGGCGGGGTTAGACACCAAGTGTTACACAGGGAGAAGGGGTGGGGTTAGACACCAATGGTTGCACAGGTAGAAGGGGCGGGTATAGAATTGTATGGTTACACAGGTAGAAGGGCGGGGTTAGACACTAATGGTTACACAGGTAGAAGGGCAGGGTGAGACACCAATGGTTGCACAGGTAGAAGGGGTGGGGTTAAAGACCAATGGTTACACAGGTAAAAGGGGCGGGGTTAGACACCAATGGTTACACAGGTAGAAGGGGCGGGGTTAGACACCAATGGTTACACAGGTAGAAAAGGCGGGGTTAGACACCAAGTGTTACACAGGGAGAAAGGGTGGGGTTAGACACCAATGGCTACACCGGTAGAAAGGGCGGGGTTAGACACCAATGGTTACACAGGTAGAAGGGCGGGGTTAGACACCAATAGGTACACAGGTAGAAGGGGTGGGGTTAGACACTAATGGATGCACAGGTAGGAGGGGCGGGTATAGAATTCTAAGGTTACGCAGGTAGAAAAGGTGGAGTTAGACACCAATGGTTATACAGGTAGAAGGGCGGGGTTAGACACCAATGGTTATACAGGTAGAAGGGCGGGGTTAGACACCAATGGTTATACAGGTAGAAGGGCGGGGTTAGACACCAATGGTTATACAGGTAGAAGGGCGGGGTTAGACACCAATGGTTATACAGGTAGAAGGGCGGGGTTAGACACCAATGGTTACACAGGTAGAAAGGCGGGGTTAGACACCAATGGCTGCACAGGTAGAAGGGGAGGGATTAGAGACTGATGGCTGCACAGGTAGAAGGGGAGGGGTTAGAGACCAATGGCTGCACAGGTAGAAGGGGAGGGGTTAGAAACCGATGGCTGCACAGGTAGAAGGGGAGGGGTTAGAGAACGATGGCTGCACAGGTAGAAGGGGAGGGGTTAGAGACTGATGGCTGCACAGGTAGAAGGGGGGGGGTTAGAGACCGATGGCTGCACAGGTAGAAGGGGGGGGGTTAGAGACCGATGGCTGCACAGGTAGAAGGGGAGGGGTTAGAGACAGATGGATGCACAGGTAGAAGGGGAGGGGTTAGAGACTGATGGCTGCACAGGTAGAAGGGGAGGGGTTAGAGACAGATGGATGCACAGGTAGAAGGGGAGGGGTTAGAGACCGATGGCTGCACAGGTAGAAGGGGAGGGGTTAGAGACCGATGGCTGCACAGGTAGAAGGGGAGGGGTTAGAGACAGATGGATGCACAGGTAGAAGGGGAGGGGTTAGAGACTGATGGCTGCACAGGTAGAAGGGGAGGGGTTAGAGACAGATGGATGCACAGGTAGAAGGGGAGGGGTTAGAGAACGATGGCTGCACAGGTAGAAGGGGAGGGGTTAGAGACCGATGGCTGCACAGGTAGAAGGGGAGGGGTTAGAGACCAATGGCTGCACAGGTAGAAGGGGAGGGGTTAGAGACCGATGGCTGCACAGGTAGAAGGGGAGGGGTTAGAGACCAATGGCTGGACAGGTAGAAGGGGAGGGGTTAGAGACCAATGGCTGGACAGGTAGAAGGGGAGGGGTCAGACAGAACAGTTTACCTGGACATATTGTTTACCTGGCTGGAGTCGTACTTGTCGGTAGGCTGGTACAGATCATACCCTGGGCTGCCATTCGAGGTAGGTGCTTTCCGTTGCGATAGAGACGGGTTTCGCGGCAGGTTGACGCATTTCTCAGAGCTGACGGGGGTGGTGGAGACGGGTCTGCTGCTGGGAGTCGGCGCCCGACTCAACTGGGGTTTGTTCATGGCGGCGTTGCTCTCCTTCCGCTGATATTCTATTGGCGATTGCAGAGCTGGAGGCGGCACAGGGACGGAAAACATCATTGTCTCACATTAACGTCATGCAATAGAGATCTGCCGCAAATCCCGCAACGCTCGCTGCGAACATTGCGGCGGACAATAAAAAAAACGGCATTCAATTTATTTATTTTTTAGTATTTAAAAAAAGGAAATTCTTTGTTAACTTGTAACAGATTCCATGGAGGAGGATCCGTTCACTGAACGCACACATGCACGCTTGTTCAGTATGACAATGCAAAAAGCGGTGAACCCCCCCCAACAGCCAATCAGAATTCATCTCCCCTTGAGCAGACTAAGGATGCATGCTAATTTTTACCCCCCCCCCCCAGAAAGCTCCCATAGGGGGAACTCAGCCGTCGCTCTCATTGCATGCACAGGCCGAGCGCGGCGCGGATTTCGTATTATCGCACGCGGTGAGATCATCATTCCGACATTCATGAATCACACAGAGGTAAGAGAGCGGACTTACTAGGAGGAGGGGGCAGGGCAGCCGTGAGAGGGAGAGAGAAGCACAGAGTTAGGAAAAGGAGAGAACACAGGAAGAGAGAAACTTATCACTTCTAAGAAAATCAGACAATCTGGACAGGGATTGGTGGATGGGCCCCAGGGGCCGGCTCTACCAGGGGCCCCAGTGGGCGCATTGGACCCGGGCAGCACTCAGAGGGGCAGCAAGATTTTTTTCCAGCAGTTTTGTGTCATGACGACAACTGCCCCCCGTGACACTCCACCTGCCCCTATACTACCCTAACCCACCCCTATACTACCCTAGCCTGTCCCTATACTACCCTAGCCTGTCCCTATACTACCCTAGCCTGTCCCTATACTACCCTAGCCTGTCCATATACTACCCTAGTCCACCCCTATAGTACCCTAGCCTGTCCCATATACTGCCTTATCTTATCCATTCAACACAACCCGAGCCTGCCCATATCCTACCCTAACCTGCCCATATACTACCCTAGCCTGCCCATATACTACCCTAGCCTGCCCATATACTGACCCAGCCTGCCCATATACTACCCCAGCCTGCCCATATACGACCCTAGCCTGCCCCTATACTACCCTAGCCTGTCTATATACTACCCTAGCCTATCCATATACTACCCTAGCCTATTCATATACTGCCTTAGCCTATCCATATACTACCCCAGCCTGCCCATATACTACCCTAGCCTATCCATATACTGCCTTAGCCTGTCCATATACTACCCCAGCCTGCCCATATACGACCCTAGCCTGCCCCTATACTACCCTAGCCTGTCTATATACTACCCTAGCCTGTCCATATACTACCCTAACCCACCCATATACCACCCTAACCCACCCATATACCACCCTAGCCCACCCATATACTGCCCTAGCCCACCCATATACTGCTTTAACCCACCCCTATACTACCCTAGCCTATCCATATACTACCCTAGCCTATCCATATACTACCCTAGCCTGCCCATATACTACCCCAGCCTGCCCATATACTACCCCAGCCTGCCCATATACTACCCCAGCCTGCCCATATACTGCCTTAGCCTGTCCATATACTACCCTAACCCACCCATATACCACCCTAACCCACCCATATACCACCCTAGCCCACCCATATACTGCCCTAACCCACCCCTATACTATCCTAGCCTGCCCATATACTACCCTAGCCTGTCCATATACTACCCTAGCCTGCCCATATACTGCCTTAGCCTGTCCATATACTACCCTAGCCTGTCCATATACTACCCTAGCCTGTCCATATACTACCCTAGCCTGTCCATATACTACCCTAACCCACCCCATATACTGCCCTAACCCACCCCTATACTGCCCTAACCCACCCCTATACTGCCCTAACCCGCCTATATACTACCCTAGCCTGTCCATATACTAACCTAGCCTGTCCATATACTACCCTATCCAACCCATATACTGCCCTAACCCACCCCTATACTACCCTAGCCTGCCCCTATACTACCCTAGTCCACATACCATTGAACATAATAATGGTCTGTCATATAATTTTGCATATAGACAAGGTGCTGTTGCATGTAAATCTGGCTTCCTGATAACTTACATTTCAGTTTTAATTATCATGATATAAAATAATGGATGTGGGGGGCTTTAGGTGGGCGTGATTTTTTTTTTGGGACCCGGGCAGCACAGTGTCTTGGGCCAGCCCTGATGGTCCTCCATAGACAATGACCCACGGGGACCATCCAATCTCCAGTTACATTGTCCTGAATATATGGTTAGAAGCACCTAGTAAAAAAAAATGAATTTGTTTATGATCTTTATTGGATAAAAAACACTGGATGCTTTCCAACGCATTTCAGGGGATGAGCCTCGCTTCTTCAGGGCCTTTTAAAACAGTTTGTGGAGGAATCACAACACAATTCGGTGTAATGCTTGGATTAAGGCTAAAAACTGGAGACCTCATTGGGGAAAGCAACAGTCTCCAGAGTTTTTTAGAGCCCTGGAGAAGGGGGGGGGGGCGGGTGTCCATTACCTGAAACGCATTAAAAAAAGATCATAAACGAATTCCCGAGCCAGATAACAATTTCCACTAAACACTTCCAGACACATAATCAGGATTTCACCCTCTGAGGAGCGATTGCTCTATGGCTGGGATCTCCAAACTACGACCCTCCAGCTGTTAGGGAACTACACGTCCCATGAGGCATTGTAAAACTCTGACATTCACAGACATGACTGGGCACGATGGGAATTGTAGTTCCTGAACAACTGGAGGGCCGTCGTTTGGAGACCCCTGATCTATGGTGACCGGAGAGGGAGCAGCCTAGGACTACACACATCATACTGGTTACTTCCCTTCAAGGAGAAATCTTGGGATTTACACCAGAATCGATCCTCATTCCTATTGGTCCAGCAAAATCACATATCAATCATTACATTGGACGGTGTCTAGAATTTCTACACCGCTGGAATACAGGACAGCAACATCTTAAAAGCTCATAAAAGATAAAGTCCGGCTAGTGGTAGAACACCCATAGAATTGGCACCTCATCCTGTGGCCAACCAACTGTTGCGGAACTGCTAATCCCATGAAGCATTGCAAGGCTGACAGTTACAAGCAAGGGATGGTGGGACTTGTAGTCCAGCAACAGTTGGAATGCCACAGGTTGAGCAGCCGTGGCATAAGGTCCCCCCCCCCCCCACTTAGCACAACCACCAAGAACAGCAAATCTACAAAACACGTCCCTCGGCTCCCCACTCACCGTTCACAAAGTCTCGCTGGGTTTCCAACACTTGACCGATGTCCAGCACCCAGGCCTGTTTGATCTCGGGGTTGGCGGCCTGGAGAATGACGCGTTCCGTCGACTCACGGCTCCTCAGAGCAAACTTACTGGGGTCGTTGTCAATGTTTTCCTCCAGGACGAGATAGTTCATCTGTCAGCAAAAGGCAGGAGGAGGTTACAGGGCAGAAGACTACAACATGGATTCCAAAGATTCACCCAGAATTCACTGCTTATGGTTTTTTTTTCTTCGAGGACTGTGCAAGGGGCCAAATGGGCCCCCAATAATAATAGGTGTGTATGAGATCACATTGGGGTACGGGGAGAGACAAACTGCAAAGGGGGAGGCTGAGGAAGAGGCCAAACTGAGCCACCAGGGAAGGGACAGGCTTTAGAGGGACCCCTGGGAAAAGGCCACACAATTCCACTCCTGGAGTGGACACCCTGAGCCACCAAGAAGGTAATCTGCTGTATAGAAAACCTACAGAAGGGGCCTGCTTCCGAGGGACTCCAAGATGGGGGCCACACTGAGCCACCAGGGAAGAGGCCTACAGAAGAAGGACCTCCCCGTTGGCGCCAGCGCGAGGAATAGTTCCCTGCCGTTGGCGCCAGGGGCAGGAATAGTTCCCTGCCGTTGGCGCCAGGGGGAGGAATAGTTCCCCCGCCGTTGGCGCCAGGGGGAGGAAAAGTTCCCCCACCGTTGGCGCCAGGGGGGAGGAAAAGTTCCCCCGCCGTTGGCGCCAACGGGAGGAAAAGTTCCCCCCGCCGTTGGCGCCAGCGGGAAGAATAGGTCCCCCCGCCGCTGGCGCCTGCGGGAGGAAAAGTTCCCCCGCCGTTGGCGCCAGCGGGAGGAATAGTTCCCCCGCCGTTGGCGACCAGCGGGAGCAATAGTTCCCCCGCCGTTGGCGGCCAGCGGGAGCAATAGTTCCCCCGCCGTTGGCGGCCAGCGGGAGCAATAGTTCCCCCGCCGTTGGCGGCCAGCGGGAGCAATAGTTCCCCCCGCCGTTGGCGGCCAGCGGGAGCAATAGTTCCCCCGCCGTTGGCGGCCAGCGGGAGGAATAGTTCCCCCGCCGTTGGCAGCCAGCGAGAGGAATAGTTCCCCCGCCGTTGGCGACCAGCGGGAGGAATAGTTCCCCCGCCGTTGGCGACCAGCGGGAGGAATAGTTCCCCCGCCGTTGGCGCCAGCGGGAGGAATAGTGCCCCAAGTGCTGGATAAAGGCATGTATTGAATTGTATTGTGACTGTACTGTCTTCCCTGATGTAAAGCGCTGCGCAAACTGTTGGCGCTATATAAATCCTGTATAATAATAATAATAATAATAATAAAGGTCCGTATTCAGTCCACAATTCGGAGACCACCACTATAGACGGACCCCAGACGTTGAGCGCCTCACTCAGACGTTCCCCTTAGGAAGACCTCCAGGTAGAGGACGGTAGATGTCTCACCTTGATTCCTTTTTTGAACATGTAGCCGGGGTTGGACGATCCCCTCCGGAGAAGTTCACTGAAGATGACGATCTGTTCGAACAGGAAAACTCTCCGTTCTTTAGGCCGAGACTGGAGTCCGGATTCCTGCTCAATCACAAAGAACGTGTCCTGCTGGAGCAACTTCCCCTGAGCGGTCAGCTTTCCCTGAGGACAAGAATAGGCGAGAATTGGTGTTCCTTCTTTAGCTTCTCTCACACACATAGGCCGGGATACATTCCACTATTCACCGACAGTGCATTCAGGTGCAGATCTACTTCATTGAAATACATGTGTGCAAAGTTCCGGGGGCCAGGGGACCTACGACCGGCCGGTACCGGGTCCCCAAAGTCACTGGAGAAATGACCGTTTAACATGGGAGTCTATGGAAGGGGCGCCCGGCTTTGAAAAATCGGTGCTCCCCAGCCGTAGGTCCCCCGGGCAACAAACTTTGCACACTTGTAGAGGGAGAGTGGGGCTGAATGTGTGCCAAGATTGGTGTCCAGAGGACCTACGGCCGGCCAGTACCGGGTCCCCAAATTCTGGGAGATCAGGCGCAAAAAGGTGACTTGAGTATAAGCCGAGGGGGGCATTTTCAGCACCAGATAAAAAAACTTGGCTTATACTCGGGTATATACGGTATATATATATATATATATATATATATATATATATATATATATATATATATATATATATATATCTATCCCCCTCCCTCTTTCTCTATATATTTTTTTACTTGAGCTTCATATAGATAATTTTTTATGGTAGAATATGCTTTTACTGCACTGCCCCTTTAATGTTCCTATGCTGACATATCTTTGGGCGCAGTAGGATTAATGGCGGCGAATCGCGCATTGCGCAGTAGAAAACGGGCAGTGAAGCCGGAAAGGCCCCACTGCCCTTTTCCCTTAGTGAGAATGGCAGCGCCGGGACCCGGTCCAAGGGACGGATCCCGATCCCTCCATAAAGAGTACCTGTCACCACCTATTACTGTCACAAGGGATGTTTACATTCCTTGTGACAGCAATAAAAGTGATCAAAACGTAAAAAAATAAAAATAAAAACACAACAAAAACACAATTTAATATTATAAAAATAAATAAGAAAAAAATAAATACAATTTTTTAAAGCGCCCCCCTCCCCGCGAGCAACAAAGAAAACGCTTACGGAAGTCGCGCCCGCATATGAAAACGGGGTTCAAATCACACACGTGAGGTATCGCCGCGATCGTCAGAGCGAGAGCAATAATTCTAGCACTAGACCTCCTCTGTAACTCCAACCTGGTAACCGTAAAAAAAAAAAGTTTAAAGCGTCGCCTATGGAGATTTTTATGTACCGTAGTTTGTCGCCATTCCACGAGGGCGTGCGATTATAAAGCGTGACATGCTTGGTATCTATTTACTCGGCGTAATGTCATCTTTCACATTATGCAAAAAAATTGGGCTAACTTTACGTTTTCATTTTTTTTAAATTCATGAAAGTACATTTTTCCCAAAACGTTGCCTTTAAAACACCGCCGCACAAATACCGTGTGACATAAAATATTGCAACAAATCGCCATTTTATTCTCTAGATTCTCTGCTAAAAAATATATATATATAATGTTTGGGGGTTCCAAGTAATTTTCTAGCCAAAAATGCGGATTTTAACTTGTATACAGAAAAATGTCATAAATAGGCTTAGGCATGAAAGGGTTAACAAATATTAGAAGCCGAAAGAACAAAACTGACCTAAAACAGCGCCGCCTCCGTTCAGTCAGCAGGGGGCAGCACACAACCTTTATTTTTAGTTTATCAGCCCTTGGCTACAATGTAATCCCATCCGCTGAATCCTCCGATTACAGATCACTGACGAGTTATTTCCGGATTATTACCGTCATCTTCTTTTATAGTGAAACGTTTTCACAGCACGCCCTGTCTACATAACAATCGCATGAACGCGCTGCATTTCCCCGCCGGTGGCTCAGCGCAGCGATTAAACCAGCTCGGCGTGTTACATCATTACATTGTTGACAAGTTTAACTCGCAAATTAACATGTTTACTAATTACAAGGAAACGGCATTTGTAAAAGATCAGAGCAGGAGGAGGAAGAGGTGTCAATGAAAGAAATGTCGGTGAGCGAGAAGGGCGGAGCCTCCGTTGCCAAAATAATCCGCAGATTATAAAAATAGCAGCATGAAGGAAGCAGGGATTTTATGGGCCCTGAAAGATGCAGCAGGGACTATTGGTGTCATAAAGGAGGCAGTGGAGAGTATGGGGGACCTGAAGGACACAACGAAAATACTGGGTCACTAAAGGGCACACTTGTGATAATCAGGGTCCTTAAGTAGACAACAGGGAGTATTGGGGCTCGTCTGAAGGATGCAGCTGGGATTATTAGGTACTAAAGTACAGAGCAGGGAGTACTGGGGACCTGAGGGATATAATGAGAGTATAGGGGACCCAAGGGACACAGCGGGGGGATATTGAGGCCTTGAAGGACACTGTGGGGGGTATTGAGGCCCTGAAGCATGCAGCTGGGATTATTAGGATCCTAATCCTACAGCAGGGAGTACTGGCGACCTGGAGGGTACAGTGGGGAGTATTGGGGACCTGGAGGGCACAGTGGGGAGTATTGGGGACCTGGAGGGCACAGTGGGGAGTATTGAAGACCTGGAGGGCACAGTGGGGAGTATTGAAGACCTGGAGGGCACAGTGGGGAGTATTGGGGACCTGGAAGGCACAGTGGGGAGTATTGGGGACCTAGAGGGAACAGTGGGGAGTATTAGGGACCTGGAGGGCACAGTGGGGAGTATTGGGGACCTGGAAGGCACAGTGGGGAGTATTGGGGACCTGGAAGGCACAGTGGGGAGTATTGGGGACCTGGAGGGCACAGTGGGGAGTATTGGGGACCTGGAGGGCACAGTGGGGAGTATTGGGGACCTGGAGGGCACAGTGGGGAGTATTGGGGCCCTTTAAGATGCAATAGGAGAATTGGGCATCTAAAGAACAACACAGTGGAGAGCATTGGGGTCCTGAAGGATACAGTGGGAGTATTGAGGATCTGGCAGGCCCAAAGGGGAGTATTGGTGACCTGAAGGATGCAGCAGAGAGTACTGGGGACCTGATGCACATAGCAGGGAGTTTCATGGCCTGAAGATTGCAGAAGGGAGATTTGGCATTCTGAAGGACACAGCAGAAAGTATTGGGGACCTGAAGGATGCAATGGGATATTGGGGGGATCAGACTCACCTCAAATCCCTGAAGTCGCCCCAAGTTCATCATGTCATTGCAGCGTTTGGGTACAAGGCACATTAACTCCACCGATTTCTATCAGACAGGAAAACGTGGCAGAGATTGTTTATTCTTACTCAGAGACGAAGCCAGAGGATCAACATTACAGCAAAACTCATTTACATTAAAATCACCAAGATTAGGAAATCCACCCCCCCCCCACCATTTTATGTCCTTGTCTATTCCTCCAACTTGGATTCTGGAGATTCCAAAATTCATCTCTCCCCTCTTCCCAAAAATAAAAAAACGTTGTATATGCCGACTCCACTCCGGCTCTGCGCTGATATATCACTTTTAGTTACATAAAGAGATATATTGGATCTTTGAACAATCTGGTGTGACCATAAAGGTCTGAACCGGGATTGGAATTTATTTTTATTTATTTGCTGCAGATTTGTTTTGGATTAATAAACATTCAGCCAATGTGGTGTCCAGATCAGAGGTTACACCTGTGTAATTATGTTACTTTGTATCTCTCCGATAGCCAATCGTTACTTTGCATCTCTCCGATATCCAATCATTACTTTGTATCTCTCTGATATCCAATCATTACTTTGTATCTCTCTGATATCCAATCATTACTTTGTATCTCTCTGATAGCCAATCATTACTTTGTATCTCTCCGATAGCCAATCGTTACTTTGCATCTCTCCGATATCCAATCATTACTTTGTATCTCTCTGATAGCCAATCATTACTTTGTATCTCTCCGATATCCAATCATTACTTTGTATCTCTCTGACCGCCAATCATTACTTTGTATCTCCCTGATATCCAATCATCATTTATATCTCTCTTAATCCAATCATTACTTTGTATCTCTCTGACCGCCAATCATTACTTTGTATCTCTCTGACCGCCAATCATTACTTTGTATCTCTCTGATATCCAATCATTACTTTATATCTCTCCGATAGCCAATCATTACTTTGTATCTCTCTGACCGCCAATCATTACTTTGTATCTCTCTGACCGCCAATCATTACTTTGTATCTCTCTGACCGCCAATCATTACTTTGTATCTCTCTGATAGCCAATCATTACTTTATATCTCTCTGATATTCAATCATTACTTTGTATCTCTCTGGATAGCCAATCATTACTTTGTATCTCTCTGATATCCAATCATTACTTTGTATCTCTCTGATAGCCAATCATTACTTTGTATCTCTCTGATATCCAATCATTACTTTGTATCTCTCCGATAGCCAATCATTACTTTGTATCTCTCCGATATCCAATCATTACTTTATATCTCTCTGATATCCAATCATTACTTTGTATCTCTCTGGATAGCCAATCATTACTTTGTATCTCTCTGATATCCAATCATTACTTTGTATCTCTCCGATATCCAATCATTACTTTGTATCTCTCTGATATCCAATCATTACTTTGTATATCTCCGATATCCAATCATTACTTTGTATCTCTCTGATATCCAATCATTACTTTGTATATCTCTGATATCCAATCATTACTTTGTATCTCTCTGATATCCAATCATTACTTTGTATATCTCTGATATCCAATCATTACTTTGTATCTCTCCGACAGCCAATCATTACTTTGTATCTCTCTGATATCCAATCATTACTTTGTATCTCTCCGATATCCAATCATTACTTTGTATCTCTCTGATATCCAATCATTACATGTATCTCTCTGATATCCAATCATTACTTTGTATCTCTCTGATAGCCAATCATTACTTTGTATCTCTCTGATATCCAATCATTACTTTGTATCTCTCTGATAGCCAATCATTACTTTGGATCTCTCCGATATCCAATCATTACTTTGTATCTCTCTGACATCCAATCATTTCTTTGTATCTCTCTGATTGCCAATCATTAGCCCCCATGACGCATTATTCCCCATCACACGGCGGTCTGAGAGTGACCCGCCTGTCGGTGAACGCCCGTATCGCCCCGACAGACACCCCCAAATACAAACCTCAAGCTCAGAGCATTCCAGACCGGCCTTCTGACTGTACTTGAAGAAATCCTGTAAGACAAAGAGACGCGTTACCGCAGGGGGTGGAGATAATGGTTATAGATCGCAGTGGCGGGAGAGAAGGGGGATGGGCCGGGTGAGAGGCGGAGTTTACCTTTAGCAGCAGCTGGTACTTGGTTATCCTCTGGATGGGTTTAATGAGGAAATCGCTGATATTGAATCTCTGGTTTATCTCCTGCTTCACCTCCTACACAAAACGAGAGAATCAGACATTAGAGATGGTTCTGAACAGCGGCAGAGCAGAGACATGTGACAAGAGGCTGCAGTCCTGAGCAGACGGACTCGGACTAGCTATTGAAAGAGGACTTGTCAGATTTTTTTTGGGGGGGGGGGACAGAATGCTCAGTAATCACAGTACTCCCCCCGACAATGCTTTTCTCTCTGGAAGGACGGGTCCATCTTTGTCCAGGCATCACCCACAGTCACCATCTATTTCCTGGAGTTAGATATCGGCTCAAACATGACACAATCATGGGGGGAATCGGACTTGGTTGTCTTCCCCTTATGCAGAGATCACATCACCAGGTGCCTGGGCCGGCCTTTCTCCATCGAGGAAATCATTTTTAGCTCTGGAGGAGCCCCCCCCCCCAATATTCATTAGGGGGGGAGGTCAGTGGGAAAAAATGTCACTTAAATTAAGAATAGGTTCAAAAAAGTATATATTGTAATCACATACAAAAGACTGAAATATGCAAGTGTACAATATTTGTACAGAATAGACTTAGAAAACTGTCCCTGAGGAAGGAGCCAAATGCCTCCGAAAAGCGTCGGTGGTTCTTTGTGATTCTGACTGTGCTCTATTATGTACAAATAAGTATATTGTACCCGTGCACATTTCTATCATGTCATTTCTATTGAAAAAAAACTTTTTTTTATTTACTCTTTTATGTGATTACAACAACATTTATACCATTTGTAGACCTTTATACTTTTTTGAGCTGTTAAGGTCCCAGTATATGGGGGATCCTTTTCGCTATATATTGCTTATATGGAGACGATGACTAGCACTACAGTAAACTTCTACTTGTACTTAATGGCAAGAATGTCACCCTACTTGGCTCTGCCAAGTGGTGGTTGCGCCGGAACTATATCGGCACCACCAAATGGTGGCATCTTTGTCCTGGGAGCGATGGACGGCCTTGTCGCAGCGCCGGCGTTGCTGCCGCTTGTTGATTGGCCACTCAAGCACCCAGCGCTTTCACCTGGGGATGAAGAGATTCCTCGGCTTACACTCTTTGCCCCCCCGGCAGCTGAATGGACCAGCTGAGCATTGGAAGATCTGTGAAATAAAATAACGCCAGCTGAAAATTTCCTACCTCAAAATAAGAGTCGTATTCTGCGACAACGTATTCCGAGCGAGGTTTGTTTTGGCAATACACTACGTACATCAGCAGCTTCCTCTCCTGTAAAAACAACGGACATAAAGGACCGGATAGGAGAAATAATGAACATTTCTGACCTTTCATATGCTTATATATTGCTGCCCCCCCCTCAAGTTACATTTGTGCGCATGCCATCAGAGCTCACAGTGCGCACCGCCCCAGATCTCTCAGACCACACGCCTCCCCAGAGCTCACAGCCCGCAAAGCCCCCCCAGAGCTCACTGACCGCAACGCCCCCCAGAGCTCACAGACCGCAACGCCTCCCCAGAGCTCACAGACCGCACACCCACCGAGCTCACAGACCGCACACCCCTACCGAGCTCACAGACCGCAACGCCTCCCCAGATCTCACAGACCGCAACGCCTCCCCAGATCTCACAGACCGCAACGCCTCCCCAGATCTCACAGACCGCAACGCCTCCCCAGATCTCACAGACCGCAACGCCTCCCCAGATCTCACAGACCGCAACGCCTCCCCAGATCTCACAGACCGCAACGCCTCCCCAGATCTCACAGACCGCAACGCCTCCCCAGATCTCACAGACCGCAACGCCTCCCCAGATCTCACAGACCGCACACCCACCGAGCTCACAGACCGCACACCCACCGAGCTCACAGACCGCACACCCACCGAGCTCACAGACCGCACACCCACCGAGCTCACAGACCGCACACCCACCGAGCTCACAGACCGCACACCCACCGAGCTCACAGACCGCACACCCACCGAGCTCACAGACCGCACATCCACCGAGCTCACAGACCGCACACCCACCGAGCTCACAGACCGCACACCCACCGAGCTCACAGACCGCACACCCACCAAGCTCACAGACCGCACACCCACCGAGCCCACAGACCGCACACCCACCGAGCCCACAGACCGCACACCCACCGAGCCCACAGACCGCACACCCACTAAGCTCACAGACCGCACACCCACCGAGCCCACAGACCGCACACCCACTAAGCTCACAGACCGCACACTGGCCACCCCCTGAAGCTTACAAGTCCGCACACTGCCCCCCCACCGCAGAGCTCACAGCCAGCACACCTCCGGACCTCAGTCTGCACATTGCCCCCCCCAGACAACCTCACAGTCCACACGACCCCCCCCCCAAGCTCACAGACGGCAACGCCCCACCCCTTCACCCCCAGAGCACAGAGTCCGCACCGCCACCCATGGAGCGCACAGTCTGCAAACACAGGACATACTGTCTGGCATGCTCACCTGTTTAATGAAAAGCGGAGCGAGGCGATCCGGGTCCTTCAGGCATTGTTCTAATTCTGCCATGAAAAAACTGATGAGGAAAAAAAAAACGAAAAACATTATCCAGAGCCAATCAGACAGACAGACAAGAACAGGCAGAAAACGTCACCAAGGCCAACTCCACCATAAACCTTCTGAATGGCAAGTTAATTCTCTCTTCTATAATTGGCAGTTAAAGAGACCCTGTCACCAGACAGCAATATTCCCACAAGAGGATACGAAGTAACACTGGTGTAGATTCAGGTAGCAATTACGCCTGCGTATCCCTAGTTACGCAGCGTAATTGCTAAGTAGCGCCGGCGTATCGACTTTCTGTATTCAGGAACCTTGATACGCCGACTGCAGCCTAAGATATGACTGGCATAAGGCTCTTATGCCGTCGTATCGTAGGCTGCATTCTTACGCTGGCCGCTAGGTGGCGTTCCCGTAGTGGTCAGCGTAGAGTATGCAAATTGCATACTCACGCCGATTCACAACAGTACGCGCGCCCGGCGTTCGAATTTTACGTCGTTTGCGTTCGTCGGTTTTTGCGTAAGGCTGCTCCTGCTATTAGCAGGCGCAGCCAATGCTAAGTATACCCGTCGTTCCCGCATCGCGATTTTTGAAAATTACGTCGTTTGCGTACGTGAATCGTGAATGGCGCTGGACGCCATTTACGTTCACGGTGAAGCAAATGACGTCCTTGCGACGTAATTTACCGCAATGCACGTCGGGAAAGTTTCCAGACGGAGCATGCGCACTACGTTCATGGCGGGAACGCGCCTAATTTAAATGATCCACTCCCCCTACGGGATCATTTAAATTACGCGTGCTTACGCCGGCCACTTTTACGGAACGCCCCCTGCAAATTACGGAGCTACTGCTTCGTGAATGAAGTGTAGCGCAAGTAATTTACGGAGGCGTACCGTAAAAACGGAACGCTGCGCCTCCGTAAGAGTGCGCAGCCCTACCTGAATCTACCCCATTGTTTATAAACATTGATCAGATGGGAGAGATACAAAGTAACATTCTCACTTTTGTATCTACCTTTTCTGCAGATGAATGAATCTCCCCTCCTCCACAATGGAGAGGTGATTGTACAGAGGAGGAGAAGCAATACATTGATGACTTCTCCTCCTGTCAATTGCTTTAATGCAGTACACCTGATTGGCTCTTAGTGCTGCCCCTTCCTCTCCTAGACTAAGCTCTGCTGCACAGAGAAATAACAGGCTGAGAAGTTAAATCCAGGAATTTATAGTAGTTGTACTTAAAGGGTTAAAAGGAGAGAAGTGAAAGGAAATGAATAAATTCCGATCTCTCCGGTGTCATCGTTTAATGAACATTTCTGGGATTGTTACTTTATTGCTGGAACTGTGTGTGACATGAAAGTTCTGGTTATCGGAGGGTGTCGGGGCGGAGGAGGGTACCGTCCAGGCCGCCCCCTCCTGATGAAATATGCGAACACTGGGAGCCATTGTTCCTTGTAATGACAAACTCCCAGATAATGATTCCTAACCGTTCCGGCATCCTGCCGCTTCGCTGTGTCCTGAGAGGACGCAATCACCGCTACGACCTGCACACCGAAACCGCAGGAGAGGACGCAATCACCACTCCGAGCTGCACACCGAAACCGCGGGAGAGAGGGACGCAATCACTGCTCCGACCTGCACACCGAAACCGCGGGAGAGGACGCAATCACTGCTCCGACCTGCACACCGAAACCGCGGGAGAGGACGCAATCACCGATACGACCTACACACCAAAACCGCGGGAGAGAAGGATGCAATCACCGCTCTGACCTGCACACCGAAACTGCGGGAGAGGACGCAATCACCGCTACGACCTGCACACCGAAACCGCAGGAGAGGACGCAATCACCACTCCGAGCTGCACACCGAAACCGCGGGAGAGAGGGACGCAATCACTGCTCCGACCTGCACACCGAAACCGCGGGAGAGGACGCAATCACTGCTCCGACCTGCACACCGAAACCGCGGGAGAGGACGCAATCACCGATACGACCTACACACCAAAACCGCGGGAGAGAAGGATGCAATCACCGCTCTGACCTGCACACCGAAACTGCGGGAGAGGACGCAATCACCGCTACGACCTGCACACCGAAACCGCAGGAGAAGACGCAATCACCGCTACGACCTGCACACCGAAACCGCAGGAGAGGACGCAATCACCGCTACGACCTGCACACCGAAACCGCGGGATAAAAACACGCAATCACTGCTACGACCTGCACACCGAAACTGCGGGAGAGAAGGACGCAATCACCGCTACGACCTGCACACCGAAACCGCAGGAGAGGACGCAATCACCGCTACGACCTGCACACCGAAACCGCGGGAGAGAAGGACGCAATCACCGCTACGACCTGCACACCGAAACCGAAGGAGAGGACGCAATCACCACTCCGAGCTGCACACCGAAACCGCAGGAGAGGACGCAATCACCACTCCGAGCTGCACACCGAAACCGCGGGAGAGGACGACGCAATCACCACTCCGAGCTGCACACCGAAACCGCGGGAGAGGACGACGCAATCACCGCTACGACCTGCACACCGAAACCGCGGGAGAGGAGGACGCAATCACCGATACGACCTGCACACCGAAACCACGGAAGAGAAGGACGCAATCACTGCTCCGACCTGCACACCGAAACCGCGGGAGAGAAGGACGCAATCACCGCTCCGACCTGCACACCGAAACCGCGGGAGAGAAGGACCCATTCACCACTCCGACCTGCACACCGAAACCGCAGGAGAGGACGCAATCACCGCTCCGACCTGCACACCGAAACCGCGGGAGAGAAGGACGCAATCACCGTTCCGACCTGCACACCGAAACCGCGGGAGAGAAGGACGCAATCACCGCTCCGACCTGCACACCGAAACCGCGGGAGAGAAGGACGCAATCACCGCTCCGACCTGCACACCGAAACCGCGGGAGAGAAGGACGCAATCACCACTCCGACCTGCACACCGAAACCGCAGGAGAGGACGCAATCACCGCTCCGACCTGCACACCGAAACCGCGGGAGAGAAGGACGCAATCACCGTTCCGACCTGCACACCGAAACCGCGGGAGAGAAGGACGCAATCACCGCTCCGACCTGCACACCGAAACCGCGGGAGAGAAGGACGCAATCACCGCTCCGACCTGCACACCGAAACCGCGGGAGAGAAGGACGCAATCACCGCTACGACCTGCACACCGAAACCGCGGGAGAGAAGGACGCAATCACCGCTCTGACCTGCACACCGAAACCGCAGGAGAGAAGGACGCAATCACCGCTCCGACCTGCACACCGAAACCGCGGGAGAGAAGGATGCAATCACCGCTCCGACCTGCACACCGAAACCGCGGGAGAGAAGGACGCAATCACCGCTACGACCTGCACACCGAAACCGCAGGAGAGAAGGACGCAATCACCGCTACGACCTGCACACCGAAACCAAATCTCACCATTGTGGGAGGGGCAGAGACACAAACTACTGCAGGAAACCTCCCCATTGTGGGAGGGGCAGAGACACAAACTACTGCAGGAAATCTCTCCATTGTGGGAGGGGCAGAGACACAAACTACTGCAGGGAAATACCATTGTGGGAGGGGCAGAGACACAAACTACTGCAGGAAATCTCTCCATTGTGGGAGGGGCAGAGACACAAACTACTGTAAAGAAATCTCACCATTGTGGGAGGGGCAGAGACACAAACTACTGCAGGAAATCTCCCCATTGTGGGAGGGGCAGAGACACAAACTACTGCAGGAAATCTCCCCATTGTGGGAGGGGCAGAGACACAAACTACTGCAGGGAAATCTCCCCATTGTGGGAGGGGCAGAGACACAAACTACTGCAGGAAATCTCCCCATATCTCCCCATTGTGGGAGGGGCAGAGACACAAACTACTGCAGGAAATCTCCCCATTGTGGGAGGGGCAGAGACACAAACTACTGCAGGAAATCTCCCCATTGTGGGAGGGGCAGAGACACAAACTACTGCAGGAAATCTCACCATTGTGGGAGGGGCAGAGACACAAACTACTGCAGGAAATCTCATCATTGTGGGAGGAGCAGAGACACAAACTACTGCAGGAAATCTCCCCATTGTGGGAGGGGCAGAGACACAAACTACTGCAGGGAAACCTCCCCATTGTGGGAGGGGCAGAGACACAAACTACTGCAGGAAATCTCCCCATTGTGGGAGGAGCAGAGACACAAACTACTGCAGAGAAATCTCCCCATTGTGGGAGGGGCAGAGACACAAACTACTGCAGGGAAATCTCCCCATTGTGGGAGGGGCAGAGACACAACTACTGCAGGAAATCTCCCCATTGTGGGAGGGGCAGAGACACAACTACTGCAGGAAATCTCCCCATTGTGGGAGGGGCAGAGACACAAACTACTGAGGGAAATCTCCCCATTGTGGGAGGGGCAGAGACACAAACGAGTACAAGGTACATATTACAGTAGTATGTATACAATAGCTTACTCTTTATGCCAGTCGTAGATCTGATGAATGTTGCCGAACACGATCTTCTCTTTCCCGTTCATGTCATCTGGGGTCCCTTTCTCCTCTATCCGTGGGATGAAGCCCTGTATGGGGGGGGGGGGGGGGGGGGGAGAATGAGGATTAACATGACAGCTTTTTTATAATCAACACTTATTAGAAATCACGTCTCGCGTCCCCATTGAGGTTCATTGGGCGGTAAAGTTGGTATTTGCCCAAATCTGTAAAAAACTGAAATATTTATGTCTTCTCTTACACACACACACACCAATGTGTATTGGCTTACAATGTACCTAGGGAAATCAGACTACCCCCAGGAAGGGTCAATTCCCTAGTACAGCCCCCCTCCCTCCTTGCTCAGACTGGGAGGGCTGCTGACATCACATCCAAGATGGCGGCACCCCGCAGAAGTCTCAGGGCTTCTGGATTTCTACACAAGGGAGGATTTTTACAGGTGAAGCACATGGCATCATAAAACGCATATCATGGGGGGGGAATCTGATGATGACAGGGTCTCTTTTAAAGCAAACCTGTCATAGAAGAGTTGTATTGGCTTCCTTCAGAACCTGCCAGCAAAAGTCTTGACAGTCAGGGGGGTACAGGCAGTATACCTGTATGGGGGCCCGGATGGCAACCCCCCCCTTTTTTATAAATGTTTTATTTATTTTTGTAAGGGGCCCAGAGGTCCCCAGGGCGATGGCAACCCCCCTTTAAAAAATAAAAATTATATATATATATATATATTTTTTTTTTATTAAAAGGGCCCAGGGGTCCCCACATGGTAACTCCCCCTTTTTTTTTTATAAATTATTTTTTTATATATATTTTAATTTATTTATTTTTTTATTAAAGGGCCCAAAGGTCTCCAGGGGCCCGTATGGCAACCCCCCTTTGTTTTTATAAATTCTTTTTTTTATATATAAATTACATAATTTTCTAATTTATAAATTATATTTCATTTTTTTATATATATAAATTAAATAATTTTCTCATTTATAAATTATATTATTATAAATAATTTTTTTTATATATAATTTTTTTTTATTAAAGGGCCCAGAGGTCCCCAGGGTCCCATCCCCTTGTTTTTATATATTTTTTTGTATTTCTTTTTGTAAGGGGCCACCAGGGCAACCCCCCCCCCCCTGCTTCTCCATTCGCGGCAGCCCCCCCCCCCCCCCCGCTTCTTAGTCAGAGGCAGCACCCCCCCCTGGTTCTCTGATCCAGGGGGCCCATGCCTGTAGCCGTGTAAGGGGCCCCATAATTCCTGATGGTGGTCCTGGTGACAGTTCCTCTCAGGCGGTGGCACCGCCGGTCTCAGCGGCAGATCAGAGAACACGAGAGGACGGTCACTTACCTCTACCACCACCCCCAGATCTTTCACATAATCCTTCTCCGTCTGGACCAACTCGTTTAGGACAAACCTGCAAGAAAATGTCGTCAGAATTAGAATTCATCCATCCGGGGAGAACCAATCAACGGTCTGCCAGGCCGAGATTCAAGGGAAACAGATTTCCTGATGAAAGGCGCACCCCATCATCTACACAGAATTCCCAGTACTTGGCAAGCATCCAATCCGAGATCAGGGGTGGGACAGTGTGCATAGGTGGGGGGGGAGGTTCTAGACCTGGGACAGAGAAGTATGTACACAGTGGCATACTAAGTGGGGGGTGGGGGCTGCCCTGGGTGCCACACACTGGGGGGGGGGGGGGGTGTCAGGCCGACGCCCCCTTCGCGACTGATGTGGAGACAGCGGCACCACGGTCACGGTGACAGGCAGGTAACTAGAAACACACACTGTAGTGGCTTGGCAAGGGGGGGGGGGTACAGATGGGAACGGTAGGGGGGTTCTAGACCTGGGACAGGGAAGTATGTACAGATGGGAATGATAGGGTGGTTCTAGACCTGGGACAGGGAAGTATGTACAGATGGGAACGGTAGGGGGGTTCTAGACCTGGGACAGGGAAGTATGTACAGATGGGAATGATAGGGGGGTTCTAGACCTGGGACAGGGAAGTATGTACAGATGGGAATGATAGGGTGGTTCTAGACCTGGGACAGGCTGCATGCACACATGGGAAAGGAAGGGAGGGTCTAGACCCAGAACAGGGAAGTATGTACGGAAGGGAATGATAGGGTGGTTCTAGCCGCCTGGACCCCAATCTCGGCCTGGGAACCTTGCGGTTGGCCCCTAGAAGTGCGGGAGAACTCCCGCTTGCCGCGTGGAGCCCAATCTCGGCCTGGGAACCTAGCGGTTGGGCCCGGTTGGACCCGTTGGGGGTCCTGCATGCACACATGGGAAAGGGTCTAGACCTGGAACAGGGCAGTAAGCACACATAGGAATATTAGGGTTCTAGATCAACAATCATGAAGTGTATAGATGGGGGGGTCACTATCTCAGGAACTGGGCATTTTAGTGGGATGGTAAGGGGGTATTGTTGGTTCTAGAAGAGAAAACAGACATATATGTGTGGGGGGGGGGGGGGGGAGAGTGGGTAGATCTACAGTAGATCCAGAATGAAAGTGTTTTTTTTTTTACGATGGCGGGTCTTCATGGTTCTAGATGGTGGGATGTTTGGAGGTTCTGGAAGCACAAGGGGTTGGATACTGGCAGAAGTGCAATGCATTAGCAGTTTGTCTGCACAGCTGGTATAACAAAGCCCCCCGGGGGCCCCGGGGCCCGGCACACAACGTCTCCATTGTCTACAGAGATTATTAGGTTTCTCCTACATAGAAAGTCTTTTGTTCTGACGGACGACAATCATCCAAACGAGAAACAAGCGGCCGGGGCACCTACGCCACGTTCCCTGGAGGCATCAATGCCAACTGACCAACCCCAATGTGACCCCCCCCCCCCCCAGGGGCGTGGGCAGGGGGAAGGCCGGGTGGGTGAGGGGGGGTTTGCTTAGTCCAGGGCGTCCGATAAGAAAGACAAAGAAGAATCATAAACAGAACTCACATTCTTCCTCGGAGAGCCTTGGCCTTCTGCTCCTCCTCGTGGTTCCTGGGCACCGGCATTGGCATCATCCCTTCGTTGGAATACCCGTCTGTTACCGAGTTCATCTGAGAGCCCGAGTACGATCCTCCGTCTATGGTCTGCGGAGAGAGACGGCAGAAAAAGAGAGTGAGACCCCAAGAAGCCATTATTAACCCTCCAACCTCCAGAACAGAAAATAATCACATATCACCAGAACATGGGGGACCGACCAATCACAGGAACCAAGGACTGGGAGGGAAAGGACAGACAATGGAGCCAGCCAATCACAGTTCCCGGGTCAGTTCCCCCCCGCTGTGTCCATTATGAGGGGTTTCCACCATCCCTGTGCTGAGTCCCCGGGTCTGTACACCCGCTATGCCCATTATGAGGGGTTCCCACCATCCCTGTGCTGAGTTCCCGGGTCTGTACACCCGCTGTGCCCATTATGAGGGGCTCTCACCATCCCTGTGCTGAGTTCCCGGGTCTGTACACCCGCTGTGCCCATTATGAGGGGTTCCCACCATCCCTGTGCTGAGTTCCCGGGTCTGTACCCCCCGCTGTGCCCCATTATGAGGAGTTCCCACCATCCCTGTGCTGAGTTCCCGGGTCTGTACACCCGCTATGCCCATTATGAGGGGTTCCCACCATCCCTGTGCTGAGTTCCCGGGTCTGTACACCCGCTGTGCCCATTATGAGGGGTTCCCACCATCCCTGTGCTGAGTTCCCGGGTCTGTACCCCCCGCTGTGCCCATTATGAGGGGTTCCCACCATCCCTGTGCTGAGTTCCCGGGTCTGTACACCCGCTGTGCCCATTATGAGGGGTTCCCACCATCCCCGTGCTGAGTTCCCGGGTCTGTACACCCGCTGTGCCCATTATGAGGAGTTCCCACCATCCCTGTGCTGAGTTCCCGGGTCTGTACACCCGCTGTGCCCCATTATGAGAGGTTCCCACTATCCCTGTGCCGAGTTCCTTGGTCTGTACACCCGCTGTGCCCCATTATGAGGGGTTACCACCATCCCTGTGCTGAGTTCCTGGGTCTGTACACCCGCTGTGCCCATTATGAGGGGTTCCCACCATCCCTGTGCTGAGTTCCGGGTCTGTACACCCGCTGTGCCCAATATGAGGGGTTCCCACCATCCCTGTGCTGAGTTCCTGGGTCTGTACACCCGCTGTGCCCATTATGAGGAGTTCCCACCATCCCTGTGCTGAGTTCCCGGGTCTGTACACCCGCTGTGCCCATTATGAGGAGTTCCCACCATCCCTGTGCTGAGTTCCCGGGTCTGTACACCCGCTGTGCCCCATTATGAGGGGTTCCCACTATCCCTGTGCCGAGTTCCCGGGTCTGTACACCCGCTGTGCCCATTATGAGGGGTTCCCACCATCCCTGTGCCGAGTTCCCGGGTCTGTACACCCGCTGTGCCCATTATGAGGGGTTCCCAACATCCCTGTGCTGAGTTCCCGGGTCTGTACACCCGCTGTGCCCATTATGAGGGGTTCCCACCATCCCTGTGCTGAGTTCCCGGGTCTGTACACCCGCTGTGCCCATTATGAGGGGTTCCCACCATCCCTGTGCTGAGTTCCCGGGTCTGTACACCCGCTGTGCCCATTATGAGGGGTTCTCACCATCCCTGTGCTGAGTTCCCGGGTCTGTACACCCGCTGTGCCCATTATGAGGGGTTCCCACCATCCCTGTGCTGAGTTCCCGGGTCTGTACACCCGCTGTGCCCATTATGAGGGGTTCCCACCATCCCTGTGCTGAGTTCCCGGGTCTGTACCCCCGCTGTGCCCATTATGAGGGGTTCCCACCATCCCTGTGCTGAGTTCCCGGGTCTGTACACCCGCTGTGCCCATTATGAGGGGTTCCCACCATCCCTGTGCTGAGGTCCCGGGTCTGTACACCCGCTGTGCCCATTATGAGGGGTTCCCAACATCCCTGTGCTGAGTTCCCGGGTCTGTACACCCGCTGTGCCCATAATGAGGGGTTCCCACCATCAACATAAAAAAGAATGAGCAACTATTCCAATAATTTGGAAGATCAGATTGCGATGCCCAAAAGCCAACTGCATGGTCTGAAGAGCAGAATTAGACCCGCCCCCGAGCAACCGGATTGAGCCCAAGAAGAAGAGCTGTGATTGGCACGGCCATCCTCGCACTTACCATTTTGTTCCTGACCAGGTTCTCAATAGCACTGACCAGCTCGGCCGCACTGGGCACCTCGCCCGAGCTCTGACGGGCCACAAGTAAGGAGGGCTGCAGGCCGTAGATGTGTGGAGGGAAAGCAGGTTAGCGGGTGCCGGGGAGGAGGAAGCAGCAGCGCGATGCCAGGCGGGAGACACAGAGGGATTATGGGGGAAGAAAGGGTGAGAGAGATTAGTCAGAGGCCAAAGGTGAATCCTCACCCATCAGAAGACATCACACCGCTGCCATACCCATCCATCCAATGACCACAATGCCACGCTCTCACCTGCAGCCAAGCAACTCGGCTCATTGTCTCACCCACTGCCAATGAACATCTCTCACCCACTGCGCTGACCAACTGCCACTGAACAACTGCCACCCACTGCGCTGTCCAACTGCCGCCCACTGTGCTGTCCAACTGCCGCCCACTGCGCTGTCCAACTGCCGCCCACTGCGCTGTCCAACTGCCGCCCACTGCGCTGTCCAACTGCCGCCCACTGCGCTGTCCAACTGCCGCCCACTGCGCTGTCCAACTGCCGCCCACTGCGCTGTCCAACTGCCGCCCACTGTGCTGTCCAACTGCCGCCCACTGCGCTGTCCAACTGCCGCCCACTGCGCTGTCCAACTGCCGCCCACTGCGCTGTCCAACTGCCGCCCACTGCGCTGTCCAACTGCCGCCCACTGCGCTGTCCAACTGCCACCTAACAACTCCCACCCACTGCGCCATCCAACTGCCATCCAGTCCACTGTCCAACTGCCATTGAGCAACTCCCATCTATTACACTGTCCAACTGCCATTAAAAAACTCCCCCCACCGCACTGTCCAATTGCCACTGAACAACTCCCACACACTGCACTGTCCAACTGCCATTGAGCAACTACCACCCACCGCACTGCCCAGTTGCCATTGAACAACTCCCATCCACTGCGCTGCCCAACTTCCATTGAACAACTCCCACCCACTGCGCTGTCCAACTGCCATTGAACAACTCCCACCCAACTCACTGTGCAACTGCCACCCACTGCCCAACTTCCATCCAACAACTCCCACCACTTCACTGTCCTACTGTCATCCAGCCCACTGTCCAATTGCCTTTGTACATCTCCCACCCACTGCACTGTCCAACTTCCATTGAGCAACTCCCATACACTGCACTGTCCAATTGCCATTGAACTCCCACCCACCGCACTGTCCAATTGCCATTTAATAACTCCCACCCACTGCACTGTCCAACTGCCATTGAGCAACTCCCTCCCACCACACTGTCCAACTGCCATTTAGCAACTCCCACCAACCGCACTGTCCAATTGCCATTGAGCAACTCCCACCCACCACACTGTCCAACTGCCATTGAACAGCTGCCAGCATGCTTTGCAATATATTGCCCCATAGACACTGATAATGAATTCCCAGCACGTTCTGCAGAATACTCCTCCGCAGACACACCCAATCAACATCCAGGACTCTCCGCCGCACTCACCAAACACACAACAAGAGGCACAAGCAGATCTCACTGAAAGATTGTGCCGATAAACAGATCTTTGCAAGTCATGTGACAGGCGTGTCCCTTGCAATATCACAGAGTGTAGGAGCCAATGATAGAGCAGTATTAGGCATTGAAAGCAGTGAAAGCAAAGAGATCGATCGTATCGATCGGCGTCATACATTTCTAATATTCAGATTAATTGCAGGTTCCATAATTCAGGATGCAGGAATATTGGTGGGGGAGGGTAAGGGGCAGCAGGATGTATATAAAGACACACAGTACAATCCTATAGAGTCCCGGGTCCCTCGGGGGCTGACCTGTGGGCGGGATCATTCGCTGACCTCATCTTTTATTGTGATGCTAAAATATCAAAAACCTGAATCTATAATCTATAATCTATACTGAATCTATACTAAAAAAAATCATTCAAATAAATAATATAAATTTCCAGGGTCCAGAAATATAAATGATCCGTGTCCAACTATAAACATAATTCTCCATAAACACAGTCCATTCATAAACGGCATCCCACCAGGAACATAATCCATAAACACAGTCCATTCATAAACTGCATCCCACCAGGAACATAGGGCCAGATTCACATACCCGCGGCGCAGCGTAACGTAAACCGTTTACGTTACACCGCCGCAAGTTTTCAGTCTAAGTGCCCGATCCACAAAGCACTTACCTGGAAATTTGCGGCGGTGTATCGTAAACACGTCCGGCGCAAGGCGGTCCAATTCAAATGGGGAGGGTACCATTTAAATTAGGCGCGCTCCCGCGCCCGACGTACTGCGCATGCTCCCGTCGCAAATTTCCCAAAGTGCTTTGTGCGAAATTACGACGCGCCGACGTTTTGAGAATCGCGACGTCAACAAAGCACTTACGCCCGGGAAAAAGATTTTTTTTTAAAAAAATTCAAAAGCGACGCGGGAAAGACGGGCATACTTTAACATGGTGGAGTACTTTTCCACCATGTTAAAGGTACCCTATCTTTGCGACGGAAATCTAACACTTGCGACGACGTAACGACGGGAAAAAATCTTCGTGGATCGCCGTAACTCCTAATTTGCATACCCGACGCTGGTTTACGACGCAAACTCCCCCCAGCGGCGGATGCGCTACTGCATCCTAAGATCCGACAGTGTAAGTCCATTACACCTGTCGGATCTTCTGCCTATCTATGCGTAACTGATTCTATGAATCAGCCGCATAGATAGAAACAGAGATACGACGGAGTATCTCCGCTGTGAAACTGGCCCAATATCCATAAACACAGTCCATTCATAAACAGAATATTCCCAGCAGTTTTCACCTATAAATATAACAACGGATGAATAGAGTCCATTCATAAACATAATAATACACGGGTCGGGTAGAATGATGATGGAGGGACGATGTCCTTGGAATGATTGTAATATTTATGGATGAAGGAGACGGAGAATTTCCATTGAAGGAGACGGCTGACTATGATATTATTATTCTGGATGGTTCGGATATTATGGATTTCCCTGTATAGTGTAAAGCGCTGGGCACACTGCTGCTCCATTATCAATCCCGGACAATAATAATATTTCTATTTACTTTTAAGGAGCAGAATAGAAATGTTCTATTATTTATTCTGCTCTCTGATTACGGGGGAGGCGACTCCAGATAATTCTTATCTATTCTATTCTGAGCCGCACACAGCGGGAGAGTCAGGCGGATGAAGAATCGGCAGATTTGGATTCCATGGGCTCAGCATGTATAAAGGCCTCCGGAATCACAGCCGGTGTCTGCACTGTGCCCCCCCCCCCCCCTGGTGTCTGCACTGTGGCCCCCCACCCGTGTCTGCACTGTGGCCCCCCCCCTGGTGTCTGCACTGTGGCCCCCCCCCTGGTGTCTGCACTGTGGCCCCCCACCCGTGTCTGCACTGTGGCCCCCCCCCCCCCATTTATTATTTTCCTGATGATTTTTTTTTTCACTTCTATTTTATAAACTATTAAGAAAAAAAAAACCTTTTTATTTATTTTTTTGCTTCGTTTGTTACTATTTTTACCTTTAACATATATTTCAACGGTTCACACACAAAAAAAGCGCAATAAAAAAAAAAAAACGTATTACGAGTACTAAAAAATAAATAAAAAAATTTTTTATTAGTTTCTGTTTACCCTTATTAACCCTTAAATTACTCTAATCAGCCCTCATTAACACCTTATTCTCCTTCTCCATTTATTTATTATTTTCCTGCAGATTTTTTTTTTCACTTCTATTTTATAAACTATTAATAATAAAAACATTTTTTTTTTTTTTTGCTTTGTTTGTTACTATTTTTACCTTTAACATATATTTACACGGTTCACACACACAAAAAAAAAAAAAGCGCAATAAAAAAAAAAAAGTATTTAAATTTGTAAATAACATTTGTACCAAAGCTGACAGTTGAAGTGTAAACAAAACGGTTGCAATAGGTATTGGCGAGTACTAAAAAAACAAACAAAAAAAAATAGAAAATAAAAACTTTTTTTTTTATTAGTTTCTGTTTACCCTTCACTCTAATCAGTCTTAACGCCTTATTCGCCGTCTCCATTTATTTATTATATTTTTGCAGATTTTTTTTTCCACTTCTATTTTATAAACTATTAATAATTAAAACTTTTTTTTTTGTTAGCATCAGTACTCCATAAAAGAAAAAAAAAAGAAAAAGTTCTCAATGGAAATGCTACAAACTGCAGGCAGAACAGAGATTGTACAATCAGATTGCAACGTGTGTGGCGCCACCTTCAGACAGAAAACACACCAGACGGCTCATTCAGCAGTGACATGGGGGGGTCACCTAATCTCAGTACCTTGTCGTCTGGCGCCGGCACCGGCTCGTTGTCGAAGATCTTCATGGGCGGCGGCAGCGGAGTGTGCGAGTCGTCATCCGCCTCCTCGTCCCAACCTTTCTTGCCCTTCTGAAAAAAATAAACACGATGACCACAGAGCCGGGAAAGACTTCGGTGCCAACCCACCCAGCCCCTGTACAGCAGAGCTCAGACTGGGGAGGGGAGAAGCAGCACACAGAGTCAGTCAATGAGGTGTGCTGCAGAGATAGGATCGGCGGGGGGGGAGGAAAAGATGCACGAGGTGCAAATTGCAGGGCTCACGAGATGCCCACTGATTGGAGGAGACAGCAGAGTGATAGAGAGCTCATCAGATGATCAGTCTGCTGCTTCTCCTTCCACTGCTCCGTCACAAACGGGGGGGGGGGGGGGGGGGGGTTATGGATCTGTAGGTGTTACTTGACTGCCCTGCCAGACAGGACTGTGCTACGTGCAGTGTAGATCACAGGACAGGATGGGAAGCCCATATATATCTCCCTTTCTCTTTATATCTATCTCTCTTTATATCTCTGTATCTATCTCCCTCTCTTTATATCTATATATCTCTCTCTTTATATCTCTCTCTCTTTATATATCTCTCTCTCTCTCTTTATATCAATCTCTCTCTCTCTCTCTCTCTCTTTATATCTATCAATCTCTCTCTCTCTCTTTATATCTATCAATCTCTCTCTCTCTCTTTATATCTATCTCTCTCTCTCTCTTTATATCAATCTCTCTCTCTCTCTTTATATCAATCTCTCTCTCTCTCTTTATATCTCTCTCTCTCTCTTTATATCTATCTCTCTCTCTCTTTATATCTCTCTCTCTCTCTCTTTATATCTCTCTCTCTCTCTCTCTTTATATCTCTCTCTCTCTCTCTCTCTTTATATCTCTCTCTCTCTCTCTTTATATCCATCTCTCTCTCTCTCTTTATATCTCTCTCTTTATATCTCTCTCTTTATATCTCTCTCTCTCTCTCTTTATATCTATCTCTCTCTCTCTCTTTATATCTCTCTCTTTATATCTCTCTCTTTATATCTCTCTCTCTCTCTCTTTATATCTATCTATCTCTCTCTCTTTATATCTATCTCTCTCTTTATAACTATCTCTCTCTCTCTTTATAACTATCTCTCTCTCTCTCTGTATATCTCTCTTTATATCTCTCTCTCGCTCTCTTTAGATCTCTCTCTCTTTAGATCTCTCTTTATATCTATATCTCTCTTTATATCTATCTCCCTTTATATCTCTCTCTCTTTATCTTTCTCTTTCTCTATCTATCTCTCTTTATATCTCTCTATCTCTCTCTTTATATCTATCTCTCTCTAGATCTCTCTCTCTCTCTCTCTCTAGATCTCTCTCTCTCTCTCTAGATCTCCATCTCTCTCTAGACCTCTCTCTCTCTCTCTAGACCCCTCTCTCTCTCTCTCTAGACCCCTCTCTCTCTCTCTCTCTCTAGACCCCTCTCTCTCTCTCTCTCTCTAGATCTCTCTCTCTCTCTCTAGATCTCTCTCTAGATCTCTATCTCTCTCTAGATCTCTCTCTCGATCTCTCTCTCTCTCGATCTCTCTCTCTCTCTCTCTCTCTCTCTCTCTCTCTCTAGACCTCTCTCTCTCTAGACCTCTCTCTCTCTCTAGACCTCTCTCTCTCTCTCTAGACCTCTCTCTCTCTCTCTATATATATATATATATATATATATATATACACACACACACACACACACACACAACTCTCTCTCTCTATATATATATTTCTCCCTCTCTCTCTCTCTCTCAAGGGGCTGCTGCTTTGGTCCTCACAACAATGACTGGACCCGGAGCAGCTGCCCTTTTGTCCCGTGCTGAAGACAGCCTTGTATATATCAGTATATAGAATTATTACATTTATGTATGTAGCTTATTTTTTTTTTGGGGGGGGGGGGGGCATTTTTAAAAGCTTTTTCTTTCCAAGTTGAAATGTAAAAAATAAATAAAAAATAAAAATAAAAGTGCGGTCGCACCTCATCAGCGCTGTCGCCCTGAGGGGTGGTGTCGTCGTTGGCACGCGGGGAGCCCAGGTTGCGCCCCTCCCTCTTCTTCTGCTTCTTGATGTTGCTCTCGGCCTTGCCGCTGTTGAGCCGCCGGACGGGGCTGGTCAGCCACTTCTTCAGGGTGTTGGTGGAGCGCTTGGGCCCCGGCGAGCTGGAGATGGAGTTCAGAGAGGACTGCGGGTGCAGGTTGGCCACCGAGTCGGTCTTGCCGCCGTTTTCTCCCGTGATGGAAAAAGCATCTGGAAGAAAGAATATAAAAAGGTCACATGCGTCCGTCTTCTAGATTTTCAGCAAAATAACACGAGACAGAAATGGCCGGCCCTCATCTCAGGCACTCGCCTGGTTGGCCGGTTCAGGAACCGTATTTCGTACAGTCTAGGTTTCAGGCGGAAATGTCATTGTTCTTATGACATTGAGGAGGTGACCGCGGCGCTCGCCGATAGCGAGTCCCCTCTCCATGCAAACAAAGGCCCTGATAAGCTGCTGGGAGCAGAGCAAAGCCTGGGGCCCTCATTGGACCGCGCCAGGGGGACACGCAGGCTGCCAATCAATGCTTTCCACTGACGCTCGTCATTAACCCCTAATGGGCAGAAATCAGCAAATCACATCACAGATCAATACTGAGCACAGCGAGAGGAGACGGGATCAATGGAGCTCAGACTATACAGACAGCTACAGCACAGCTCCCAACCAATCAGAGGCTGGGGAACTACAAGTACAAAGTGATCAAACACATCAAGTCCCCACCATGGTCTATTATACATTTATATAGCTCTGACATATACCACAGTGATGTACAGAGATCACTGAGCCAGTCACATCAGTCTCTGTACCAGAGGAGCTTACACTCTAATGTCCTCCCCCCACAGTCACATCAGTCTCTGTACAGAGGAGCTTACACTCTAATGTCCCCTCCCCCCCACAGTCACATCAGTCTCTGTACAGAGGAGCTTACACTCTAATGTCCCCTCCCCCCCACAGTCACATCAGTCTCTGTACAGAGGAGCTTACACTCTAATGTCCCCTCCCCCCCACAGTCACATCAGTCTCTGTACAGAGGAGCTTACACTCTAATGTCCCCTCCCCCCCACAGTCACATCAGTCTCTGTACAGAGGAGCTTACACTCTAATGTCCCCTCCCCCCCACAGTCACATCAGTCTCTGTACAGAGGAGCTTACACTCTAATGCCCCCCCCCCCCCCACAGTCACATCAGTCTCTGTACAGAGGAGCTTACACTCTAATGTCCCCTCCCCCCCACACATCACATCAGTCTCTGTACAGAGGAGCTTACACTCTAATGTCCCCTCCCCCCCACAGTCACATCAGTCTCTGTACAGAGGAGCTTACACTCTAATGTCCCCTCCCCCCCACAGTCACATCAGTCTCTGTACAGAGGAGCTTACACTCTAATGTCCCCTCCCCCCCCCCACATCACATCAGTCTCTGTACAGAGGAGCTTACACTCTAATGTCCCCTCCCTCACAGTCACATCAGTCTCTGTACAGAGGAGCTTACACTCTAATGTCCCCTCCCCCCACACATCACATCAGTCTCTGTACAGAGGAGCTTACACTCTAATGTCCCCTCCCCCCCCACAGTCACATCAGTCTCTGTACCAGAGGAGCTTACACTCTAATGTCCCCCCCCCCCACAGTCACATCAGTCTCTGTACAGAGGAGCTTACACTCTAATGTCCCCTCCCCCACAGTCACATCAGTCTCTGTACAGAGGAGCTTACACTCCAATGTCCCCTCCCCCCACAGTCACAGCAGTCTCTGTACAGAGGAGCTTACATTCTAATGTCCCCTCCCCCCACAGTCACATCAGTCTCTGTACAGAGGAGCTTACACTCTAATGTCCCCTCCCCCCACAGTCACATCAGTCTCTGTACAGAGGAGCTTATACTCTAATGTCCCCTCCCCCACAGTCACATCAGTCTCTGTACAGAGGAGCTTACACTCTAATGTCCCCTCCCCCCACAGTCACATCAGTCTCTGTACAGAGGAGCTTACACTCTAATGTCCCCTCCCCCCACAGTCACATCAGTCTCTGTACAGAGGAGCTTACACTCTAATGTCCCCTCCCCCACACAGTCAAATCAGTCTCTGTACAGAGGAGCTTACACTCTAATGTCCCCTCCCCCCCACAGTCACATCAGTCTCTGTACAGAGGAGCTTACACTCTAATGTCCCCTCCCCCACATCACATCAGTCTCTGTACAGAGGAGCTTACACTCTAATGTCCCCTCCCCCCCCAGTCACACACTATTATTATTATACATTTCTATAGCACTGACATATACCGCAGCGCTGTACAGAGACCTTTCAGCAGAGGCTTCCTTTAATGGGCCCAATGGCAGTTTATTGCAGTTCTAACAAGATTTAAGGATTGTCCAATCAGAAGGCGGCGTTGTGCGGGTTTATCGAAGAATGGATGAAACGTAAATATTTATTATGATTTTATATTTGCATTTTATGGGGAAGAATTGCGGTGGAATGATTCCAGCGGGAAATGTACGCCCCCTCCCCCCTCTCCCCGCCCCCACAATGCCTGAAGTAGAACAGAGGAGCAATTTAATGGTGTGCGCAGATCCCGGGATAAGGCGGCTTTTGTGTGCCAGATAAGGGGGGCCCCCGGACTGTGCGACACGGGGCCCGGGACCGAGGCCTGTGGATGAAAGGTCCACTGTCCCCCCCGCGCACAATTACCATTATGTGGAATAATTACTCCCATCATTTCTTTATTATTTCCAGTACAAAGTTCAAGAGGAAGTTTCCGTCTATTAAAGATACAAAGTATCATTTTTATGGAAATCTCTTATCTCTGTGTTCATGTTTTATACATCTCGTTACCAAGTGTACACAGGAGCCGCCATGACACCCCGATACAGACCGCACAGCGACTGTACACAGGAGCCGCCATGACACCCCGATATGGACAGTACACAGGAGCCGCCATGACACCCCGATATGGACGGTACACAGGAGCCGCCATGACACCCCGATACAGACCGCACAGCGACTGTACACAGGAGCCGCCATGACACCCCGATATGGACAGTACACAGGAGCCGCCATGACACCCCGATATGGACGGTACACAGGAGCCGCCATGACACCCCGGTATGGACGGTACACAGGAGCCGCCATGACACCCCGATATGGACGGTACACAGGAGCCGCCATAACACCCCAATACAAACCGCACAGCGACTGTGCACAGGAGCCGCCATAACACCCCAATACAAACCATACAGCGACTGTGCACAGGAGCCGCCATAACACCCAGATATGGACGGTACATAGGAGCCGCCATGACACCCGATATCGACGGTACACAGGAGCCGCCATGACACCCCGATATGGACAGTACACAGGAGCCGCCATAACACCCCAATACAAACGGCACAGCGACTGTGCACATGAGCCGCCATAACACCCCAATACAAACCGCACAGCGACTGTACACAGGAGCCACCATGACACCCCGATACGGACCGTACAGCGACTGTACACAGGAGCCGCCATGACACCCCGATATGGACGGTACACAGGAGCCGCCATAACACCCCAATACAAACCGCACAGCGACTGTACACAGGAGCCACCATGACACCCCGATACGGACCGTACAGCGACTGTACACAGGAGCCGCCATGACACCCCGATAT
Organism: Rana temporaria; assembly: GCF_905171775.1. Classification (NCBI taxonomy): domain Eukaryota; kingdom Metazoa; phylum Chordata; class Amphibia; order Anura; family Ranidae; genus Rana; species Rana temporaria. Next base: position 221,174,123 of record NC_053494.1, on the reverse strand, counting down.
GGACGGTACACAGGAGCCGCCATAACACCCCAATACAAACCGCACAGCGACTGTACACAGGAGCCACCATGACACCCCGATACGGACCGTACAGCGACTGTACACAGGAGCCGCCACGACACCCCGATATCGATGGTACACAGGAGCCGCCATAACACCCCGATATCGATGGTACACAGGAGCCGCCATGACACCCCGATATGGACGGTACACAGGAGCCGCCATGACACCCCGATATGGACGGTACACAGAACCTGTCATGACACCCCGATATGGACGGTACACAGGAGCCGCCATAACACCCCGATATGGACGGTACACAGGAGCCGCCATGACACCCCACTACAGACCGCACAGCGACTGTACACAGGAGCCACCATGACACCCCGATATGGACGGTACACAGGAGCCACCATGACCCCCCGATATGGACGGTACACAGGAGCCGCCATAACACCCCAATACAAACCGCACAGCGACTGTGCACAGGAGCCGCCATAACACCCAGATAGGGACCGTACAGCGACTGTACACAGGAGCCACCATGACACCCCGATATGGACCGTACAGCGACTGTGCACAGGAGCCGCCATAACACCCCAATACAAACCGTACAGCGACTGTACACAGGAGCCACCATGACACCCCGATACGGACCGCACAGCCACTGTACACAGGAGCCGCCATAACACCCAGATATGGACGGTACATAGGAGCCGCCATGACACCCCGATATGGATGGTACACAGGAGCCGCCATGACACCCCGATATGGACGGTACACAGGAGCCGCCATAACACCCCAATACAAACCGCACAGCGACTGTACACAGGAGCCACCATGACACCCCGATATGGACCGCACAGCGACTGTACACAGGAGCCACCATGACTCCCCGATATGGACCGTACAGCGACTGTACACAGGAGCCACCATGACACCCCGATATGGACCGTACAGCGACTGTACACAGGAGCCACCATGACACCCCGATATGGACCGTACAGCGACTGTACACAGGAGCCACCATGACACCCCGATATGGACCGTACAGCGACTGTACGCAGGAGCCGCCATGACAGTACATGGGGGAAGGCTCGGCCAGTACATGGGGGCAGGCTCGACCAGTACATGGAGGCAGTACATGGGGCCAGGCTAGGGCAGTACAGGGGCAGGTGGAGCGGATCATGGGGCTGGGTTAATAGAAGAGAAGGAGAGGTGGCCGCGGTTCAATTTGCTTCCCCTCTCAAAGTGCTGTCTGCCTCCAATGGACCCACTGGGACCCATGATAGTAAAAAAATTATAAAACAAAACAAGACTTTATAATCACTTAGAAAAAAAAAACACACACACAAAAAAAAAAGAAGAACAGACCGGCTGCAAAAAAAAAAAAAAAGTGGTGAGAAGACACATCAGACAACGGGAGCGAAGTTCACATTCCGATGAACCCGGACCGGAAAAAAACACGGTCACTAAACATCAGCCGCACATAGATACAGCCTGACCGGAGCTCCGCTACCTGACCGACCAATCCAGAGGGAGTTCATCCACAGATCATCTCCCACCAGCCAACAGAATGGGAGATGACAAGGATAACGATATTTACTGTAAAGTGTAATTCTCACAGGACTAGAAATACCCGACACATAAAATAAATTCAAATTCTGTAATAGGGAACCTTAAAAACATATTTATAGACCGCTTTAGGGAATTTTATATCTGGAAAACTGTGTCCTTTGGTATGGAACAAGAAAAAAGAAAGAAAAAAGAGAGAGAAAGTAAAAAAGAGAAAGAAGAGAAGGAATAGAAAGAAGAGAAAAGAAAAAAAAAAGGAAAGAAGAGAAAAGAAAAAAGAAAGAAAAGAAGAGAAAAGAAAAAAGAAAAAAAGAGAAATAAAAAAAAGAAAGTAGAGAAAAGAAAGAAGAGAAATAGAAAAGAAAAAAAGAGGAGAAGAGAAAAGAGAAAGAAAAAAGAAAGAAAAGAAAGAAAAAAGAAAGTAGAGAAAAGAAAGAAAAAAGAAAGAAGAGAAAAGAAAGAAGAGAACGAGAAAAGAAAGAAGAGAAAGAAAAAAAGAAAAAAAGAAAGAAGAGAAAGAAAAAAGAAAGTAGAGAAAAGAAAGAAGAGAACGAGAAAAGAAAGAAGAGAAAGAGAAAATAAAAAAAAAAAAAAAAGAAAAGAGAAAAAAGAAAGAAAAGAAAGAAGAGAAAGAAAAAAGGAAAAAAGAGAAAGAAAAAAGAAAGTAGAGAAAAGAAAATAGAAAAAAGAAAGAAGAGAAAGAGAAAAGAAAAAAAGAAAAAAAAGAAGAGAAGAGAAAAGAGAAAGAGAAAAGCAAGAAGGGAAAGAAAAAAGAAAGTAGAGAAAGAGAAAAGAAAAAAGAAAGTAGAGAAAAGAAAGAAGAGAAAGAGAAAAGACAAAAGAAGAGAAGAGAAAATAAAAAAGAAGAAGAAATTAAAAAGAAAGAAAAAAATAAAAAAAGAAAGAAGAGAAAGAAAAAAAAGAAAAAAAAAGGAGAAAAAAATGAAGAGAAAGAAAAAAAGGAAGAAGAGAAAGAAAGAAAGAAAAAAGAAAGAAAGAAGAAGGATCCTTATCTTGGTGTGTTAGTTGTGTGAATGAACAATATGTGATTCAACATGCCAGGAACCACGGATCGGCACGCCGGCCAAAAACAACAACATGACTGAACAGCACATAAAAAGAGTTTGCTGCAATATAAATTTTCAGTCCAAGGATTTATCCTGCATTTCTTCCTTCTGCCACTAGATGTCCTCAGTCTGGTGGGCCAGCATTATTCAGCCCACTTCCTCTTAGCCCAGGTCATCCTGGATCTGTTATTGGACAGAGAAAAGAGAAGCAAGCTCGGATGAGCTCATCTCTGTCACTTTGCTCTCTCCGACTATCAGCATGCTTTTTTGTCAGCACGTGAAGTCAATTGGCTCCTTGTGCTGCTCCTTCCTCTCACGCTCCAGCCCTGCTGTACAGGAATGGAAAGGTCACATTCAGGGACCTGCACTGCTTGTATTTAATGCCAATGACAGAGCAGCAATTCTGTATGTTCCTCAGTTCAGCCCGGAGTTCAGCTTTAAGTAAAATGATGAAATAATCAGAATTCAGGATTGCAGAGGTGACTCGAGTACTCCGGTGAGTCGCCTTCTGTTGTGAGGCGGTGACGCGGCGGTGAGTGTCGCACATCGTAAATCCCTCACATTGATGGCGATAATTAGCAGAGATGAGATTTATAGCAGGTGGAGGATAATGACTGAACAATAATATTCTGTATTTATCATCTCGTGACTGACGGAGGATTTTCCAGAGCCCTGGGGCCCTCTGCACTCCCGCAGTCAGTAGTGGAAGCCTCCAATGACAGCGATCTCTAGCAGTCTCCTGTACTATGTCTGCAGTCTCTGATCATCTCCTGTATTATGTCTGCAGTCTCTGATCATCTCCTGTACTATGTCTGCAGTCTCTGACCATCTCCTGTACTATGTCTGCAGTCTCTGACCATCTCCTGTACTATGTCTGCAGTCTCTGATCATCTCCTGTATCATGTCTGCAGTCTCTGATCATCTCCTGTATTATGTCTGCAGTCTCTGATCATCTCCTGTACTATGTCTGCAGTCTCTGACCATCTCCTGTACTATGTCTGCAGTCTCTGACCATCTCCTGTACTATGTCTGCAGTCTCTGATCATCTCCTGTATCATGTCTGCAGTCTCTGATCATCTCCTGTATTATGTCTGCAGTCTCTGATCATCTCCTGTACTATGTCTGCAGTCTCTGACCATCTCTTGTACTATGTCTACAGTCTCTGACCATCTCTTGTACTATGTCTACAGTCTCTGACTGTCTCCTGTACTATGTCTGCAGTCTCTGACCATCTCCTGTATTACGTCTGCAGTCTCTGATCATCTCCTGTACTACGTCTGCAGTCTCTGATCATCTCCTGTACTACGTCTGCAGTCTCTGACCGTCTCCTGTATTATGTCTGCAGTCTCTGACCATCTCCTGTATTATGTCTTCAGTCTCTGACCATCTCCTGTACTATGTCTACAGTCTCTGACCAGCTCTTGTACTATGTCTGCAGTCTCTGACCATCTCCTGTATTATGTCTGCAGTCTCTGACCATCTCCTGTACTATGTCTGCAGTCTCTGATCATCTCCTGTACTACGTCTGCAGTCTCTGACCATCTCATGTATTATGTCTGCAGTCTCTGACCATCTCCTGTACTATGTCTGCAGTCTCTGATCATCTCCTGTACTATGTCTGCAGTCTCTGATCATCTCCTGTACTATGTCTGCAGTCTCTGATCATCTCCTGTACTATGTCTGCAGTCTCTGACCATCTCCTGTATTATGTCTGCAGTCTCTGACCATCTCCTGTACTATGTCTGCAGTCTCTGACCATCTCCTGTACTATGTCTGCAGTCTCTGATCATCTCCTGTACTATGTCTGCAGTCTCTGACCATCTCCTGTACTATGTCTGCAGTCTCTGACCATCTCCTGTATTATGTCTGCAGTCTCTGACCATCTCCTGTACTATGTCTGCAGTCTCTGATCATCTCCTGTATTATGTCTGCAGTCTCTGATCATCTCCTGTACTATGTCTGCAGTCTCTGACCATCTCCTGTACTATGTCTGCAGTCTCTGACCATCTCCTGTATTATGTCTGCAGTCTCTGACCGTCTCCTGTATTATGTCTGCAGTCTCTGATCGTCTCCTGTACTATGTCTGCAGTCTCTGACCATCACCTGTATTATGTCTGCAGTCTCTGACCGTCTCCTGTATTATGTCTGCAGTCTCTGACCATCTCCTGTATTATGTCTGCAGTCTCTGACCATCGCCTGTACTATGTCTGCAGTCTCTGACCATCACCTGTATTATGTCTGCAGTCTCTGACCGTCTCCTGTATTATGTCTGCAGTCTCTGACCATCGCCTGTACTATGTCTGCAGTCTCTGACCATCGCCTGTACTATGTCTGCAGTCTCTGACCATCGCCTGTACTATGTCTGCAGTCTCTGACCATCGCCTGTACTATGTCTGCAGTCTCTGACCATCGCCTGTACTATGTCTGCAGTCTCTGATTGTCTCTTGTACTATGTCTGCAGTCTCTGACCATCTCCTGTACTATGTCTGCAGTCTCTGACCATCTCCTGTACTATGTCTGCAGTCTCTGATCATCTCCTGTACTATATCTGCAGTCTCTGATCATCTCCTGTACTATATCTGCAGTCTCTGACCGTCTCCTGTACTATGTCTGAAGTCTCTGACCATCTCCTGTACTATGTCTGCAGTCTCTGACCATCTCCTGTATTATGTCTGCAGTCTCTGGCCGTCTCCTGTACTATGTCTGCAGTCTCTGACCATCTCCTGTATTATGTCTGCAGTCTCTGACCGTCTCCTGTACTATGTCTGCAGTCTCTGGCCGTCTCCTGTACTATGTCTGCAGTCTCTGACCATCTCCTGTATTATGTCTGCAGTCTCTGATCATCTCCTGTACTATGTCTGCAGTCTCTGACCATCTCCTGTAGTATGTCTGCAGTCTCTGACCATCTCTTGTACCATGTCTGCAGTCTCTGACCATCTCTTGTACCATGTCTGCAGTCTCTGATCGTCTCCTGTACTATGTCTGCAGTCTCTGACCGTCTCCTGTAGTATGTCTGCAGTCTCTGACCATCTCCTGTACTATGTCTGCAGTCTCTGACCATCTCCTGTACTATGTATGCAGTCTCTGACCATCTCCTGTACTATGTCTGCAGTCTCTGACCATCTCCTGTACTATGTCTGCAGTCTCTGACCGTATTCTCTGATAGAAGTCTTGGGTGAGCGGCTGTTGTAGTAACACAGATGGGGGATTTCCTGCCCCCGGATTATGGGGGGATCCCGCTCACTCGTTCCATCAGCTGGATTAGTGGAGATGATTCTCACACTCGGGGAAAGAGCCGAGTCCTGGAAATGATTCTATTGGACGGATTATCCTGGAAATGCGGAGCTCAGAGCCGCCAATTCTACAACCTCCTCACCAGCTGGGCGAGTCACCGACTAATGCCGGATTATATTCTGTACAGCCAGATACACCGTCCTCACATACAGGGCACAGCAAAAGGTGGCGATATGCTGGCACCACAACTACTGCCAGCCTATGGGCACGGCACCTGGCAAGGGTTAAGAACACCTTGCATACAGTTCCAACCTATGGGCACCCGGAACACAGGGCCAACCTATGGGCACCCAGAGTACAGTGCTATCCTATGGGCACCCAGAACACAGTGCCATCCTATGGGCACCCAGAACACAGTGCTATCCTATGGGCACCCAGAACACAGTGCCATCCTATGGGCACCCAGAGTACAGTGCCATCCTATGGGCACCGGGAACACAGGGCCAACCTATAGGCACCCAGAACCTAGTGCTATCCTATGGGCAACCAGAACACAGTGCTATCCTATGGGCACCCAGAACACAGTGCTATCCTATGGGCACCCAGAACAAAGTGCCATCCTATGGGCACCCAGAACACAGTGCCATCCTATGGGCACCCAGAGTACAGTGCCATCCTATGGGCACCCAGAACACAGTTCCAACCTATGAGCACCCGGAACACAGGGCCAACCTATAGGCACCCAGAACCTAGTGCTATCCTATGGGCACCCAGAACCTAGTGCTATCCTATGGGCACCCAGAACACAGTGCCATCCTATGGGCACCCAGAACACAGTGCCATCCTATGGGCACCCAGAACACAGTGCCATCCTATGGGCACCCAGAACACAGTGCCATCCTATGGGCACCCAGAGTACAGTGCCATCCTATGGGCACCGGGAACACAGGGCCAACCTATAGGCACCCAGAACCTAGTGCTATCCTATGGGCAACCAGAACACAGTGCTATCCTATGGGCACCCAGAACACAGTGCTATCCTATGGGCACCCAGAACAAAGTGCCATCCTATGGGCACCCAGAACACAGTGCCATCCTATGGGCACCCAGAGTACAGTGCCATCCTATGGGCACCCAGAACACAGTTCCAACCTATGAGCACCCGGAACACAGGGCCAACCTATAGGCACCCAGAACCTAGTGCTATCCTATGGGCACCCAGAACCTAGTGCTATCCTATGGGCACCCAGAACACAGTGCCATCCTATGGGCACCCAGAACACAGTGCCATCCTATGGGCACCCAGAACACAGTGCCATCCTATGGGCACCCAGAACACAGTGCCATCTTATGGGCACCAAGCTTGGCTTGGACTAAGCCACCCCACACACATCCATACTATGGGTGCTACTCCTGGGCTGTTGATACATCACACACAGTGCCATACTATTGGCACCATGCCTGGCATGGGCAACCTTCACATAGTACCAATTAATTGGCCACACAGTAAGCCATCCTAGGGGCATCACACCTGTTCTGAACTATGGGCACAGCACACACAATGATGTTCTATGTGTACCACACCTGGTCTGGGCTAATGGCACCCTGCACACTATGCCATCCTATTGGCAACACATACACAGTGCCATTTTATGGGCACTGCACCTGGCAGAACACCCCGCACACAGGACTATTGAAGCACTACACACCGCTCCATCCTATGAGCACTACACATGGCCTGGGCTGTAGGCATCATGTACACAGTGCAATCTTATGGGCACCACACACCCAGCGCCAACCTATGGGCACCACACATGGCCTGGGCTTTAGGCATCATGTACACAGTGCAATCTTATGGGCACCACACACCCAGCGCCATCCTACGGGCACCACACCTGGACTGGGCTGTATGCATCATGCACACAGCACCATACCATGGGCACCAGACACCCAGCGCCATCCTACGGGCACCACACCTGGACTGGGCTGTAGGCATCATGCACACAGCACCATACCATGGGCACCAGACACCCAGCGCCATCCTACGGGCACCACACATGGCCTGGGCTGTAGGCATCATGTACACAGTGCAATCTTTTGGGCACCACACACCCAGCGCCAACCTATGGGCACCACACACCCAGCGCCATCCTACAGGCACCACACCTGGAATGGGCTGTGGGCACCATGCACACAGCACCATACCATGGGCACCACACACCCAGCGCCATCCTATGGGCACCACACACCCAGCGCCATCCTACGGGCACCACACCTGGACTGGGCTGTAGGCATCATGCACACAGCACCATATCATGGGCACCACAACTTGCATGGGCTTTTGCACAAACCAACTGTCCATGGGGACTTATATTGGGATCACACCATATTGGCATTGGGGCAGCGGGGGGGGGGGGGGGTGTAATGGTTCTCGATCATTGGGGAGAAGGAGGGAACATGGGAACAAAACCTATTGGACAACCTTTCTGAACTTTTTCTTCCCCCAATAAGCCCCCCGCTGGCAGGTCTACCGGGGGCACAAACATTAGATCACCTCCCATCTGGCTCGATTTGATGCCCGTCATATGTCATTTCTTGGGGTAAGTGTGAATAGGTAGATCACGGAGCACCTGTGGGCAGGTGGTACCTCTTGATCCCCATCCAGCAGTACAGGGTTTGCTGGTTCTTGTAGTCCCATTATCACCAGCAGCACATGAATGTCTCCAGATCAATACAATGAGAGGACACACACGCCACAAAGGTAGTGACCAGGAAGGGCGGGCAGTGACCCTATGGTTCCTGACCAGTCACATGACTGCGCTCCATGCCCCGGGGGGGGGGGGAGGTTTGGTATTTGGATAAACAGCCTTCAGGCCGATTTCCCCGCTGTGTTTTTGGTCGCCACTTGGTTCCTGTTCAGCAGGTTTGTGTTTTTGGGAAATCTCTCCAAGGGGTTTACCTGACAACACTGCCATTCCCTCAGGCCAGCTTGAGGCGGCATAACTGCCCTTCCTCCCGTAATCAGAATTCTCTTCATAAGAGAAACCAATTGTGAAAAAGTCTCGGCTTTGGAGGTTTCACTATTGTCACCATTCACTTTAAGGTGATCAACAAACCAAACTAAAGGCAAAGCCCAGACCAGGTGTGGGGACCACAGGATGGGCCAGGGGCCCCTCTCCTCTCCATGTGTGGCTGAGGAACCCCTTCCCCTTTATAATTCCCAGCGATCCCTTCATGACAGTAGTAAGTAGAGGGAGGCAGAAGAAGCGGGTAAGTAGAGGGAGGCAGTAGAAGCGGGTAAGTAGAGGGAAGCAGTAGAAGCGGGTAAGTAGAGGGAGGCAGTAGAAGCGGGGTAAGTAGAGGGGAGGCAGTAGAAGCAGGGTAAGTAGAGGGGAGGCAGTAGAAGCGGGGTAAGTAGAGGGGGGCAGTAGAAGCGGGTAAGTAGAGGGAGGCAGTAGAAGCGGGTAAGTACTGCCTCCCCTCTACTTACCCCCTTCTACTGCCTCCCCTCTACTTACCCTGCTTCTACTGCCTCCCCTCTACTTGCCCCCTTCTACTGCCTGCCTCTACTTGCCCCCTTCTACTGCCTGCCTCTACTTGCCCCCTTCTACTGCCTGCCTCTACTTGCCTCCCTCTACTTTCCCTGCTTCTACTGCCTGCCTCTACTTACCCCGCTTCTACTGCCTGCCTCTACTTACCCCGCTTCTACTGCCTCGCCTCTACTTACCCCGCTTCTACTGCCTCCCCTCTACTTACCCCGCTTCTACTGCCTCCCCTCTACTTACCCCGCTTCTACTGCCTCCCTCTACTTACCCTGCTTCCACTGCCTCCCCACTACTTACCTGCTTCTACTGCCTCCCCACTACTTACCTGTTTCTACTGCCTCCCCTCTACTAACCCCCTTCTACTGCCCCCTTCTGCTGCCTCCCCTCTACTTACCCCCTTCTGCTGCCTCCCCTCTACTTACCCCGCTTCTACTGCCTCCCTCTACTTACCCTGCTTCCACTGCCTCCCCACTACTTACCTGCTTCTACTGCCTCCCCACTACTTACCTGTTTCTACTGCCCCCCCTCTACTAACCCCCTTCTACTGCCCCCCTTCTGCTGCCTCCCCTCTACTTACCCCCTTCTGCTGCCTCCCCTCTACTTACCCCGCTTCTACTGCCTGCCTCTACCTACACCCTTCTACTGCCTGCCTCTACTAACCCCATTTTACTGCCGCCTCTACTTACCCCCCTTCTAATACCTCCCTCTACTTTGCCGCTTCTACTGCCTCCCTGTACTTACCACCTTCTACTTGCTCCCCTGTCATTTCGAGCTGCACAGATATGCAGAGTTTTTGCACATAAACATGTACATGCGTGTATTCATTCACTGAAAGAAGAACCACGATATGTTTCTAAACGCTGTTCGCATCCAAAAGGCGGGTACATTAGGTGCATATTTCAAGCAGGACCTTCTGCCAACTCCACCCCCCTCCACTTACCCCTCTACTACCTTCTCCACTTACCCCTCTACTACCTTCTCCACTTACCCCTCTACTACCTTCTCCACTTACCCCTCTACTACCTTCTCCACTTACCCCTCTACTACCTTCTCCACTTACCCCTCTACTACCTTCTCCACTTACCCCTCTACTACCTTCTCCACTTACCCCTCTACTACCTTCTCCACTTACCCCTCTACTACCTTCTCCACTTGCCCCTCTACTACCTTCTCCACTTGCCCCTCTACTACCTTCTCCACTTGCCCCTCTACTACCTTCTCCACTTGCCCCTCTACTACCTTCTCCACTTGCCCCTCTACTACCTTCTCCACTTACCCCTCTACTACCTTCTCCACTTACCCCTCTACTACCTTCTCCACTTACCCCTCTACTACCTTCTCCACTTGCCCCTCTACTACCTTCTCCACTTGCCCCTCTACTACCTTCTCCACTTGCCCCTCTACTACCTTCTCCACTTGCCCCTCTACTACCTTCTCCACTTACCCCTCTACTACCTTCTCCACTTACCCCTCTACTACCTTCTCCACTTACCCCTCTACTACCTTCTCCACTTACCCCTCTACTACCTTCTCCACTTACCCCTCTACTACCTTCTCCACTTACCCCTCTACTACCTTCTCCACTTACCCCTCTACTACCTTCTCCACTTGCCCCTCTACTACCTTCTCCACTTGCCCCTCTACTACCTTCTCCACTTGCCCCTCTACTACCTTCTCCACTTGCCCCTCTACTACCTTCTCCACTTGCCCCTCTACTACCTTCTCCACTTACCCCTCTACTACCTTCTCCACTTACCCCTCTACTACCTTCTCCACTTACCCCTCTACTACCTTCTCCACTTGCCCCTCTACTACCTTCTCCACTTGCCCCTCTACTACCTTCTCCACTTGCCCCTCTACTACCTTCTCCACTTACCCCTCTACTACCTTCTCCACTTACCCCTCTACTACCATCTCTACTTACCCCTCTACTACCTTCTCCACTTACCCCTCTACTACCTTCTCCACTTACCCCTCTACTACCTTCTCCACTTACCCCTCTACTACCTTCTCCACTTACCCCTCTACTACCTTCTCCACTTACCCCTCTACTACCTTCTCCACTTACCCCTCTACTACCTTCTCCACTTACCCCTCCACTTACAGAACCCCCCGTGAAGACAATACACATAATTGGGTGAATGGGCCCCTACGGAGACATACCCGCCTCCCCCATCGATACGCCACCCTTATGATTCCTGCCCATCCACCTGAATTCCTGACGAGCCACAAAGCAGGAAACACGAGTCGTGTAAATAGAAGGGAATTCCTTCTTGTGTCGGAACAAAACCACAATTGTTACAATGTAACCGGCAGATCTTGTTGTATCTAATCCCCGCCAACCGCGCACCGCGCCAGCAATGTGAGGAGCACAGACAGACAGACCTCTCCGGTGGTGGGCGACACATCGGCGATCCGTCATCCTCCCGTCTCCTCCGTCTGCAGACTGAGATCTGGGCCATGTGACTCGCATCTCACCTGTCCTCACACCTGACTCACCTGAGCCCAGGTATGACAGGAAACCGGACCGACTTCTTCCAATTCACGCCGCACCGCGCCATGATAAAGATTATTTATAGTACAGACGGGATTATGTCATTACACCCGGGGCTCTACTCCACCACCCGCCCCATGGGGTGTGCACCCCCCCCCCAATCAGACATCACCCCTCCCCCCACCATCTACTAAAATAACATCTCCTTTATTTAAAGTAGAACTGAAAGCAAAACTTTTTGTGTTTTTAGTTTTGGACAGAGTGGAGATATTTACCGCGTTACGGAGATTCATCCTCGCTATTTGTCCTCTTTATTGTTATCATCAAAAGTAAAAGAAAATCCCACATTTTTGGTTGTCACCAGAACAGGAATAGAGGGGAAATCTTCCAACAGGGATAACAGACGGGGATTCCCTCACTTTGGAGGGATTTCCTCTCACTTCCTGTTTTTGTTATGGGACAGGAAGTGAAGGGAAATCTTTATCTGAAGTGGAGTTTTGGGAGAGGAGGGTCGTCCCATCCTTGAATGATATCAGATTGTAACGGCTCAATACTCCGGACTCTTCATTGTCATATTTTACTTTTCAAGATTTGCCAACTTTTCATGTCGATTTTATAGAGCACGTCAGATTTTTGGGAATTTGGGTTGTAATGAAAGAGATAAGTAGTGGGGGTAGTAGAGGGGGCAAGCAGAGGGGGTAAGTAAATGGAGGTAGGAGAGGAGGGCAAGGAGAGGGGGGCAAGGAGAGGGGGGCAAGGAGATGGGCGGCAAGGAGATGGGCGGCAAGGAGATGGGCGGCAAGGAGATGGGCGGCAAGGAGATGGGCGGCAAGGAGATGGGCGGCAAGGAGATGGGCGGCAAGGAGATGGGCGGCAAGGAGAGGGAGGCAAGGAGAGGGGGGTAGTAGAGGGGAATACGTAGAGGGAGGTACTCAGGTAGTACATAGGGGGTAAGTAGATGGAGGTAGCAGAGAGAGTAAGGAGAGGGAGGTAGCATAGGGGGGTAGTAAAGGGGGTAAGTAGAGGGAGGTAGTAGAGGGGTGTAGAGGGAGGTAGTAGAGGGGTGTAGAGGGAGGTAAGTAGAGGGGTGTAGAGGGAGGTAAGTAGAGGGAGGTAAGTAGAGAGGTGTAGAGGGAGGCAAGTAGAGAGGTGTAGAGGGAGGTAAGTAGAGAGGTGTAGAGGGAGGTAAGTAGAGAGGTGTAGAGGGAGGTAAGTAGAGAGGTGTAGAGGGAGGTAAGTAGAGAGGTGTAGAGGGAGGCAAGTAGAGAGGTGTAGAGAGAGGTGTAGAGGGAGGTAAGTAGAGGGGTGTAGAGGGAGGTAAGTAGAGGGGTGTAGAGGGAGGTAAGTAGAGAGGTGTAGAGGGAGGTAAGTAGAGAGGTGTAGAGGGAGGCAAGTAGAGAGGTGTAGAGGGATTAGGTAGATGGAGGTAGTTGAGGTGAATAAGTAGAGGGAGATACTCAGGTAGTACAGGGGTAAGTAGATGGAGGTAGCAGAGAGGGTAAGTAGAGGGAGGGAGTATAGGGAGGTAGTAGAGGGAGGTAAGTAGAGGGATTAGGTAGATGGAGGTAGTAGAGGGGAATGAGTAGATGGAGGTAGCAGAGGGAGGGAGTATAGGGAGGTAAGTAGAGGGAGGTAAGTAGAGGGGTGTAGAGGGAGGTAAGTAGAGGGAGGTAAGTAGAGAGGTGTAGAGGGAGGTAAGTAGAGGGAGGCAAGTAGAGGGGTGTAGAGGGAGGTAAGTAGAGGGGTGTAGAGGGAGGTAAGTAGAGGGGTTAGGTAGATGGAGGTAGTAGAGGGGAATAAGTAGAGAGAGGTAGTACAGGGGTAAGTAGATGGAGGTAGCAGAGGGAGGGAGTATAGGGAGGTAGTAGAGGGGGTATGTAGAGGGGGGTAGTAGAGGGGGGTAGCAGAGGGGGTTAAGTAAAGGGGGTAAGTAGATGGAGGAAGTAGAGGAAGGTACTAGAGGGGGTAAGTAGATAGAGGTAGTAAAGGGGGAGGGTAAGTAGATAGAGGTAGTAGAGAGGGTAAGATGAAGGCGGTAGAAAAAAAAATTCAGGTATATTGTGGCCCCCACCGCTTCATCAGGAGTGACCACTGACACCCCACAATGTGCGATGGTCTGCGGGCGCAATAAGGAGAAATCAATAAGAAGGGAGGTCACAGGTGAGCTCATGATGTGCAGAGCTTCCCCTCATCTAGGAGATCACTGAGGAGGAGTCTCTCCCTTTTGGATCGGATAGGACTTGCTGAGGATTGGTGGCCCAACACAAGGAATTCGAACCCGTCCACATGTGTGTGACCGTACAGAGCTCCCATACAACTGTCACTATGCATCCTCCACAGATCAGAGATAAGGTCCTCATTACACGGAGTCCCCGGACACTCCCGGGAACAAAGAATACCGATGCCGATCAGTTCCATATTGTCGCAGGTGAAAGGTCACACATTTCGGATGGTCTGCTCCTCGTTAAACCGCGCTGGATACGATTGCATGGAAATCCAAAATTTGGCGCTCGCAGTGATCAGATGAGGGTCGGGGGGGTCCCCGGGGGGGGGGGGTCATAGACTCCGCAATATGGAAAACAGAAGCCAACAGAAATGTGAGATATGAAATGAGGATGAGGGTGAAGAAAGAGATCAGGGGGCGAGGAAGAGGATGGGGAGCTGGGGGCGAGGGCGAGGATGAGGAATCTGGGGGCGAGGAAGAGGATGGGGAGCTGGGGGCGAGGAAGAGGCTGGGGATCTGGGGAGGAAGATGATGGGGAGCTGGGGGCGAGGAAGAGGATGGGGAGCTGAGGGCGAGGAAGAGGATGGGGAGCTGGGGGCGAGGAAGAGGATGGGGAGCTGGGGGCGAGGAAGAGGATGGGGAGCTGAGGGCGAGGAAGAGGATGGGGAGCTGGGGGCGAGGAAAAGGATGGGGAGCTGGGGGCGAGGATGAGGAATCTGGGGGCGAGGAAAAGGATGGGGAGCTGGGGGCGAGGAAAAGGATGGGGAGCTGGGGGCGAGGAAGAGGATGGGGAGCTGAGGGCGAGGAAGAGGATGGGGAGCTGGGGGCGAGGAAAAGGATGGGGAGCTGAGGGCGAGGAAAAGGATGGGGAGCTGGGGGCGAGGATGAGGAATCTGGGGGCGAGGAAAAGGATGGGGAGCTGGGGGCAAGGAAGAGGATGGGGAGCTGAGGGCGAGGAAGAGGATGGGGAGCTGGGGGCGAGGAAAAGGATGGGGAGCTGGGGGCGAGGATGAGGAATCTGGGGGCGAGGAAAAGGATGGGGAGCTGGGGAGGAAGATGATGGGGAGCTGGGGGCGAGGAAAAGGATGGGGAGCTGGGGGCAAGGAAGAGGATGGGGAGCTGGGGGCAAGGAAGAGGATGAGGAATCTGGGGACGAGGATGAGGAATCTGGGGGCGAGGAAGAGGATGGGGAGCTGGGGGCGAGGAAGAGGATGGGGAGCTGGGGGCGAGGAAGAGGATGGGGAGCTGAGGGCGAGGAAGAGGATGGGGAGCTGGGGGCGAGGAGGAGGAATCTGGGGGCGAGGAAGAGGAGGAGGAATCTGGGGGCGAGGAAGAGGAATCTGGGGGCGAGGAAGAGGAATCTGGGGGCGAGGAAGAGGAATCTGGGGATGAGGAGAAGGGATCTGGGGATGAGGATGGGGATCTGGGGATGGGGATCTGGGGATGGGGATCTGGGGATGAGGAGGGGGATCTGGGGATGAGGATGGGGATCTGGGGATGAGGAGGGGGGATCTGGGGATGGGGATCTGGGGATGAGGATGGGGATCTGGGGTTGAGGATGGGGATCTGGGTAGGATGAGGATCTGGGGATGAGAATGGGGATCTGGGGATGAGAATGGGGATCTGGGGATGAGAATGGGGATCTGGGGATGAGAATGGGGATCTGGGGATGAGAATGGGGATCTGGGGAGGAAGAGGATGGGGATCTGGAGATGAGGATGGGGATCTGGGGATGAGGATGGGGATCTGGGGATGAGGATGGGGATGAGGATGGGGATCTGGGGGTGAGGATGAGGATGGGGATCTGGGGGTGAGGATGGGGATGGGGATGGGGATGGGGATCTGGGGGTGAGGATGGGGATCTGGGGGTGAGGATGGGGATGGGGATGGGGATCTGGGGGTGAGGATGGGGATCTGGGGGTGAGGATGGGGATCTGGGGGTGAGGATGGGGATCTGGGGAGGAAGAGGATGGGGATCTGGGGGTAAGGATGGGGATCTGGGGGTGAGGATGGGGATCTGGGGGTGAGGATGGGGATCTGGGGAGGATGAGGATGGGGATCTGGGGAGGATGAGGATGGGGATCTGGGGGTGAGGATGGGGATCTGCTGATGAGGATGGGGATCTGGGGGTGAGGATGGGGATGAGGATGGGGATCTGGGGGTGAGGATGGGGATCTGGTGGTGAGGATGGGGATCTGGGGAGGAAGAGGATGGGGTATCAGGATGAAGGAGGAGATCTTACTCATCCCCAAGGAAGGATATTACTGGGGTGAGGCTGTGAAGCTCTCCGGTAATATCCGATAATTCCGGCATCAGGTGTGAAATGTAATCCTCTGAACACTCTAATCCCATTACCCGGATAATTCATTACAGCCACTCTGTGGCGACACGCCGCGTGACCCAACGAGCGCTGATAAGCCGCCTGCCACGTCCACCAATAACACACCCAACAAATACACCAAAGTGGTCACCTCTATATGGAGCTGGTGACTATCTTGGACACTGATGTAAGGGGGAGGGGACACTGATGTAAGGGGGAGGGGACACTGATGTAAGGGGGGAGGGGACACTGATGTAAGGGGGGAGGGGACACTGATGTAAGGGGGCTCTCATGGGAATATTGATGTAAGAAGGGACTCTGATGTAGGGGGGGGGGGGGACACTGATGGGGTGGTTGATGTAAGGGGGGATTCTGACCGGGACCCTGATCATAGAACAAGTACACTATCACAATGGGCCCCTTCAATGAACGGGGCCGAGAGTGTTGGGCCGCTCTACACTGGAGAGGACAGACAGGAATGTACGGAGACGGATTCGGGGACTGATCAATACTTCCTTTTGATCTCTGATGTCCGGGAAGGGACAGGGATGCCGGGAAGGGACAGGAATCCCGGGAAGGGACAGGGATGCCGGGAAGGGACAGGGATGCCGGGAAGGGATGTGGGAAGAAGGGCTCCCAGCAGGTACAGAGGATGAATGGGGAGTTCTCTCGGGTCACTGGAAAGCCGGCAGGAATGTGGAGGAACCCGTCCCGTCACCTCCGATACAAAGTCCCAACTACAAGTTCCACCCTGCTCCCCCATCCCCCTCTATGGCTGGGACAATCAGAGTCCTGATAGAACACCTTCAGGATGAATTAGAGTGGAGAGTGTGAGCCAGGCCTTCTCCTCCAACATCAGCGCCTGACCTCACAAATGCTCTTCTGGAAGAATGGTCAAACATTCACATACACACACTCCTAAACCTTGTGGACAGACCTTCCCATAGACACCCTCCTAAGCCTTGTGGACGGCCTTCCCATAGACACCCTCCTAAACCTTGTGGACGGCCTTCCCATAGACACCCTCCTAAACCTTGTGGACGGCCTTCCCATAGACACCCTCCTAAACCTTGTGGGCGGCCTTCCCATAGACACACCCCCTAAACCTTGTGGACGGCCTTCCCATAGACACACCCCTAAACCTTGTGGACGGCCTTCCCACAGACACCCTCCTAAACCTTGTGGACGGCCTTCCCATAGACACACCCCTAAACCTTGTGGACGGCCTTCCTATAGACACCCTTCTAAACCTTGTGGACGGCCTTCCCATAGACACACCCCTAAACCTTGTGGACGGCCTTCCTATAGACACCCTCCTAAACCTTGTGGGCGGCCTTCCCATAGACACACTCCTAAACCTTGTGGGCGGCCTTCCTATAGACACACTCCTAAACCTTGTGGACGGCCTTCCCATAGACACACCCCTAAACCTTGTGGACGGCCTTCCCACAGACACACGCCTAAACCTTGTGGACGGCCTTCCCACAGACACACCCCTAAACCTTGTGGACGGCCTTCCCACAGACACCCTCCTAAACCTTGTGGACGGCCTTCCCACAGACACACCCCTAAACCTTGTGGACGGCCTTCCCAGAAGAGGTGAAGGTGTTACAACAAAAGGTTTCCGTGGAAAAAACAGAATAAAATCTTTATACAATCCGCGACAGATTTGCGGGAATTCTGCCAAAACTCAGGAAAAAAAACACGGAAGCTGCGATCTCGCCCGCATGTCAGCAGACTGCTAAGAGAATGACCCCCCCCCCTCCCCCCCCAGCACAGACCTTCCTCACTCATCTCGCCTTTAATTCCCCCTCAAAAAGAGTGCGTTCGTTTCCACGCCGACCAGGAAACGTGTCGAAATTCTGAAATGAGTTCCCCAGAATTGAGATCATTACAGACCAAAAAAATTCCAGCATCTTCTACCGCCAAAAAGGGACATCCGGTGAGAAAAGTTGGCGCAGCGTTCGGTGACGGTTCACGCTCGTGACGTGCCGATCTCTGCACTGCCTCCCGATTGGCTGAGAGTGAAGCAAAACACGAGCGAAAAGTGAATAGACGAAACTGAATTCTCCGGTAGCGTGAAGCCGCGTTCCCGCATGTGCGCCGCATACGGGTGAATGGCAGGACGTCTTCTGCCTGAACGCACGCCGGGTTTCTATTTTACGCGATAAAAAACAGAAGAATGCATAGAAAGTTCACCGCGAGGAAAACACACAAACACGGCAAGACGCAGAAGAATGTGCGCAAAAAATCACATAAAGGGAACGGCGAGGGAACGTGTTATTTTTTTTACAGATCAACAAACTACGAGAGACCAAGAATAATCACCCCTCCCCCCCTCCCACCTCCCGAAGATGGAGAGTCACATGACACAACAAATACACAGATCTGTGCGAAACTCGTTACATATTATCCAATCTGATGACAGATTCAGGGTGAAGGAGGCGGAGTCTGGCTCACACATGTGCAGCTTCTGACAGTCAAACACGGGGGTGACAGCGGAACACGGGGACGGGGGTGACAGCGGAACACGGGGACGGGGGTGACAGCGGAACACGGGGACGGGGGTGACAGCGGAACACGGGGACGGGGGTGACAGCGGAACACGGGGACGGGGGCGACAGCGGAACACGGGGACGGGGGCGACAGCGGAACACGGGGACGGGGGCGACAGCGGAACACGGGGACGGGGGCGACAGCGGAACACGGGGACGGGGGCGACAGCGGAACACGGGGACGGGGGCGACAGCGGAACACGGGGACGGGGGCGACAGCGGAACACGGGGGCGACAGCGGAACACGGGGACGGGGGCGACAGCGGAACACGGGGACGGGGGCGACAGCGGAACACGGGGACGGGGGCGACAGCGGAACACGGGGACGGGGGCGACAGCGGAACACGGGGACGGGGGCGACAGCGGAACACCGGGACGGGGACGACAGCGGAACACCGGGACGGGGACGACAGCGGAACACCGGGACTGGGGGCGACAGCTGAACACCGGGACGGGGGTGACAGCGGAACACGGGGACGGGGGTGACAGCGGAACACGGGGACGGGGGTGACAGCGGAACACGGGGACGGGGGTGACAGTGGAACACCGGGACGGGGGTGACAGCGGAACACGGGGACGGGGGTGACAGTGGAACACCGGGACGGGGGTGACAGTGGAACACCGGGACGGGGGTGACAGTGGAACACAGGGACGGGGATGACAGTAGGGGAACACAGGGACGGGGACGACAGTGGAACACCGGGACTGGGGGTGACAGTGGAACACGGGGACAGGAAGGATGCAGAAACACGGGGACGGGTATAATAGTGGAACATTGGAACAGGGATGACCCTGAAATACTGGGAGAACACCGAAACACAGGGACAAGAAAGATGCAGAAACACGGGGACGGGGATGACAGTGGAACACGGGGACAGGGGTGACCCTGAAATGCGGGGACAACACCGGCAGTGAAACCAGGGGACGGGGGTGACAGCGGAACATTGGGACGGGGATGACAGTGGAACAAGGGGACGGGGGTGACAGCGGAACATTGGGACGGGGATGACAGTGGAACACGGGGACGGGGATGACAGTGGAACATGGGGACGGGGGCGACAGTGGAACACGGGGACGGAGGCGACAGTGGAACACGGGGACGGGGGCGACAGTGGAACACGGGGACGGGGATGACAGTGGAACACGGGGACGGGGATGACAGTGGAACATGGGGACGGGGGCGACAGTGGAACACGGGGACGGGGGCGACAGTGGAACACGGGGACGGGGATGACAGTGGAACACAGGGACGGGGATGACAGTGGAACATTGGGACGGGAATGACAGTGGAACATTGGGACGGGAATGACAGTGGAACAAGGGGACGGGGGGTGACAGCGGAACACGGGGACGGGGATGACAGTGGAACAAGGGGACGGGGGTGACAGCGGAACATTGGGACGGGGATGACAGTGGAACACGGGGACGGGGATGACAGTGGAACATGGGGACGGGGGCGACAGTGGAACACGGGGACGGGGATGACAGTGGAACACGGGGACGGGGGTGACAGTGGAACACGGGGACAGGGGTGACCCTGAAATACGGGGACGACACCGGCAGTGAAACAGGGGGACGGGGATGACCCTGCAATACGGGGACGACACCGGCAGTGAAACAGGGGGACGGGGATGACCCTTCCACCCTCCATCCAAGATATCATTTAGGGATCACAATTCTAGAAGAGTCTTTGGACTCCGGCAGGTCAGATAAAAAATAAAAACCTGCAGAAGATTTCGCCATGACATCAAACAATATAATGGAGGCATTTCAGCATCTCAGCACCCGCTCCGGATTCCGATCGCTCTGCCGCTCTTTGAAGTGGACAGAAATACCTTCTCTATATGGATTACAAGTCATCTGTCATCCCATTTTGATTACATGCAGATGCTGAGCGTGCCGCGAGGCTCCGCCACAAACACGGAACATGGAAGTCCAGCCAGCTAATCCGTCACATGTGAGGGGAGCGCTGTGCCGGGGCAATGTGAGGATGGCTGCTGTGCATCTGTGATGCCGAGTAATCAGCAGTGGAAAGTGTTGTCAGCTTTGTATTTAAATCAGACACAGCAGCACTTATTATTCCTCATATCAATATGAGAGGATAAGCAGCCTGAGACACAGGGGGCGCCAATGACGCCAGCGCCCAGACACAGGGGACGCCAATGATGCCCAGACACAGGGGACGCCAATGACGCCCAGACACAGGGGACGCCCAGACACAGGGGACGCCAATGACGGCCAGACACAGGGGACGCCAATGACGGCCAGACACAGGGGACGCCAATGACGCCCAGACACAGGGGACGCCAATGACGCCCAGACACAGGGGACGCCAATGACGCCCAGACACAGGGGACGCCAATGAAGCCCAGACACAGGGGATGCCAATGACGCCCAGACACAGGGGACGCCCAGACACAGGGGACGCCAATGACGGCCAGACACAGGGGACGCCAATGACGGCCAGACACAGGGGACGCCAATGACGCCCAGACACAGGGGACGCCAATGACGCCCAGACACAGGGGACGCCAATGACGCCCAGACACAGGGGACGCCAATGACGCCCAGACACAGGGGATGCCCAGACGCAGGGGACGCCAATGACGGCCAGACGCAGGGGACGCCAATGAAGCCCAGACACAGGGGACGCCCAGACACAGGGGACGCCAATGACGGCCAGACGCAGGGGACGCCAATGACGGCCAGACACAGGGGACGCCAATGATGCCCAGACACAGGGGACGCCAATGACGGTGAGACACAGGGGACGCCAATGAAGCCCAGACACAGGGGACGCCAATGACGCCCAGACACAGGGGACGCCAATGAAGCCCAGACACAGGGGATGCCAATGAAGCCCAGACACAGGGGATGCCCAGACACAGGGGACGCCAATGACGGCCAGACGCAGGGGACGCCAATGAAGCCCAGACACAGGGGACGCCCAGACACAGGGGACGCCCAGACACAGGGGACGCCAATGACGGCCAGACGCAGGGGACGCCAATGACGGCCAGACACAGGGGACGCCAATGACGGCCAGACACAGGGGACGCCAATGACGGCCAGACACAGGGGACGCCCAGACACAGGGGACGCCCAGACACAGGGGACGCCAATGACGGCCAGACACAGGGGACGCCAATGACGCCAGCACCCAGACATGATGGGGGGATGCCAGCGCCCAGGCATGATGGGGGCAGGGGGGACGCCAGCACCCAGATACAGAGGACACCGGTGTCAGGACGTATTCTACGAGAGGCTCGGCATCCTGCAGTGTATGATTCTGGGATTACAGGTCGGGGGAAGTCATATCTGTGCAGGAAATGTCCTTCACTTCTCTTATCTCCCATTGTGGTGGACGGTGGAAATGTTTGCACACATTTAGAAAGGATATGATTGGCTCTGTGATGCGATTAGAGAATAACAATGTCAGATGAACAGAGACCTTGGAGAAAGTATGACCGCACAGCGGGACCGACACCGAGCCACATCACATTACTATGCATTAATAACAGAGAAAGGGGGCAGAGAAAGGTCATGGGGGGCACAGAGAAAGGTCATGGGGGGCACAGAGAAAGGTCATGGGGGGCACAGAGAAAGGTCATGGGGGGCACAGAGAAAGGTCATGGGGGGCACAGAGAAAGGTCATGGGGGAGGACACATGGCCGTTACGGACAGGGCTATCGACTTTTTCCAATATCATTTCATATTGGTCAATGTGTGTCTATAAAATAACTGAATGGTTGCATTTCATGTCTGTTATGTGAGCGTAGACTGTCAGATAGAAAAAGGTCCTACAAGAGTCTATAAGTGAAGAATGGGATGGGTATGGGGTGAGGTCTATGAGTGAAGAAGGGGATGGGTATGGGGTGAGGTCTATGAGTGAAGAAAGGGATGGGTATGGTGAGGTCTATGAGTGAAGAAGGGGATGGGTATGGGGTGAGGTCTATGAGTGAAGAAGGGGATGGGTATGGGGTGAGGTCTATGAGTGAAGAAAGGGATGGGTATGGTGAGGTCTATGAGTGAAGAAGGGGATGGGTATGGTGAGGTCTATGAGTGAAGAAGGGAAGGGGTATGGTGAGGTCTATGAGTGAAGAAGGGGATGGGTATGGGGTGAGGTCTATGAGTGAAGAAGGGGAGGGGTATGGGGTGAGGTCTATGAGTGAAGAAAGGGATGGGTATGGGGTGAGGTCTATGAGTAAAGAAGGGGATGGGTATGGGGTGAGGTCTATGAGTGAAGAAAGGGAGGGGTATGGTGAGGTCTATGAGTGAAGAAGGGGAGGGGTATGGTGAGGTCTATGAGTGAAGAAGGGGGTGGGTATGGTGAGGTCTACGAGTGAAGAAGGGGATGGGTATGGGGTGAGGTCTATGAGTGAAGAAGGGGGTGGGTATGGGGTGAGGTCTATGAGTGAAGAAGGGGATGGGTATGGGGTGAGGTCTATGAGTGAAGAAGGGGAGGGGTATGGTGAGGTCTACGAGTGAAGAAGGGGATGGGGTGAAGTCTATGAGTGAAGAAGGGGATGGGTATGGGGTGAAGTCTATGAGTGAAGAAAGGAATGGGTATGGTGAGGTCTCTGAGTGAAGACGGGGATGGGTATGGTGAGGTCGTTGGCCATCTGAAGTCAATGGTCGGGAATCTGTGATACTCATCAGTCAATGGAACATAATATCCGGAACAAATGGGGAAAGTGACTCCGCAGTCCAAACTGAAAACACGTGGCGGGTGATCTGGGACGGCCCCATAAAATATCCCGTATAATGGAAACCAGAAGCCAGGGGAAGACATCAAAGCTTACCAGAGGGCGAGGAATGTGCAGACCCAACCGGCCATTGCAGCACCTGCTGGGGTCAGGTCAATGGTAGGAGCCCTCTGCTCCATGTCAACGGCCCTGACCACATGTCAATCCACATACTGGGTACACAGGACATAGGCACAGTGCCCAGACAGAGGGGGCGCCAGAGCCCAGACAGAGGGGGCGCCAGAGCCTAGGCAGAGGGGGCGCCAGAGCCCAGACAGGAGGGGACGCCAGAGCCCAGACAGAGGGGACGCCAGAGCCCAGGCAGAGGGGGCACCAGAGCCCAGGCAGAGGGGGCGCCAGAGCCCAGGCAGAGGGGGCGCCAGAGCCCAGGCAGAGGGGGCGCCAGAGCCCAGGCAGAGGGGGCGCCAGAGCCCAGACAGAGGGGGGCGCCAGAGCCCAGACAGAGGGGGCGCCAGAGCCCAGACAGGAGGGGACGCCAGAGCCCAGACAGAGGGGGCGCCAGAGCCCAGGCAGAGGGGACGCCAGAGCCCAGGCAGAGGGGGCGCCAGAGCCCGGACAGAGGGGGCGCCAGAGCCCGGACAGAGGGGGCGCCAGAGCCCAGACAGAGGGGGGCGCCAGAGCCCAGACAGAGGGGGGCGCCAGAGCCCAGACAGAGGGGGGCGCCAGAGCCCAGACAGAGGGGGGCGCCAGAGCCCAGACAGAGGGGGCGCCAGAGCCCAGACAGAGGGGGCGCCAGAGCCCAGACAGAGGGGGCGCCAGAGCCCAGACAGAGGGGGCGCCCGAGCCCAGACAGAGGGGGCGCCCGAGCCCAGACAGAGGGGGCGCCAGGGCCCAGACAGAGGGGGCGCCAGGGCCCAGACAGCCAGAGCCCAGACAGAGGGGGCGCCAGAGCCCAGACAGAGGGGGCGCCAGAGTCCAGACAGAGGGGACGCCAGAGCCCAGACAGAGGGGGCGCCCGAGCCCAGACAGAGGGGGCGCCAGGGCCCAGAC